>NW_026014492.1:0-17428 GCF_020379485.1 Brassica napus | reverse complement strand
AGAGAGAGAGAGAGAGAGAGAGAGAGGAGAGAGAGAGAGAGAAGAGAAGATGGACCGAATTCGAGGTGGCCGCCGGGTAGAGCGAAGGTTGAGTTTCCGATTGATGAGCGGCGCTTCCCTAACAACACCGAGTTTCCTTTGACGACGAAAACTACCACGGCGACTCTCGGTGTCGCTTCTCCTACTGTCTCCATTTTTTTCGGTCTTAGTGGAAACAATTCTTGTCGCGATTTGCTTTTTAATAATGGCGTTTTGTTTTTTATTGACTGAAACATTCAGCTGAAACGAGGTCGTATGAGGTTTTCAATCAGTTTATGGGCCCAAATGTGTAGTTATGATTGGCTTTACACAAGTATCACTGCTTAGAGCCCAACAAATATTTTCTTACTTTTTTCTGAAACTCTACTACTCTTGTAAGCCGCCCCTTTTTCAATTTTTCTTTTTCGGTTGTAAAACTAGAGAATAAAATCTATGTTTCTCTATTATTCATAAACATAACGAGCCCTTTATATCTAGAGAATTACACTGTTATAGAATAATGAAAAGACTAAAGAAAGAAATACAAATATGAAAAAAATACAAATCATAATCTAATAAGGAAAAGACAATATGCCGATTCTCTCTCTCTCTTCACGATCGACTATCTCTCTCTAGCATTGGACCGGTTATGAACCGGACCGGTTATGGACATCTACAATATGATTTATAACACTCCTCCTTGGATGCCATAACCATACAGGGATTGTAATACGCTTTAGATGTTGCCTCATTATAACCTTACCAGGAAAACTCAGTAGGACAAAACCATGGTGAAGAAAAAGAGTACAACACGTATTACTCCCCCTGTTCTGAACAACTTGCGGCTGGCCTCATGAACAGCCAAGATCTCCGAATGGTTTGAAGATGTGGCTGCGATCGTCTGCTTCATGGAACGCCATGATATGGCCGTTCCACCATGTGTGAAAACATAGCCTGTCTGTGATCGAGCATTGTGTGGATCCGAAAGATAACCTGCATCAGCAAAATCAACTAAACCTTCTTTGTTTTGGTTAGTATAAAATAAACCCAAGTCTTTCGTTCCTTGCAGGTAACGAAGAACATGTTTAATCCCGTTCCAGTGCCTTTGGGTTGGACAAGAGCTTAATCTAGACAATAGATTCACGGCAAAACATATATCTGGTCGTGTGACTAGTCAGATACATCAAAGCTCCTATGGCACTAAGATATGGCACTTCGGGACCAAGGACATCTTTATCGTCCATCTTAGAACGGAACGAATCAGTGTCCAGGCCGAGGGACCTCACGACCATGGGGCTAGATAATGGGTGAGGCTCAGCCATATTGAATCTCTTGAGTATTTTTTCTGTATATGCCATTTGATGCACAAGGATTCCATCTCTTATGTACTCAAGCTGTAATCCCAAACAGAATTTCGTTTTTCCTAGATCTTTCATCTCGAATTCTTTCTTAAGATATTCAACTGTTTGAGAAATCTCTCCAGAGGTTCTTAGGATATTTAAATCATCAACATACACTGCTATAATCACAAAGCCCTGGCCGAATTTCTTTATAAAGATACAAGGGCTGATCGGATCATTCTTGTATCCTTCTCTCTCTAGGTACTCACTTAACTTATTGTACCACATTCAGCCTGATTGTTTCGATCCATAAAGTGACTTATTCAACTTTATACAGTGTTGTTCTCGAGTACTCGATTTGTTTTTCAACTCTATACCCTCTGGTACTTTCATATAAATCTCATTATCCAGTGGCCCATATAAGTATGCAGTTACAACATCCATTAACCGCAAGTCTAATTTTTCTATTATAACCAGACTTATCAGGAATCTAAAAGTAGTAGCATCCACCACAGGGGAGTATGTCTCCTCATAATCGATTCCTGGTCTCTGTGAGAATCCTTGTGCAACAAGCCGTGCTTTATATCTCACGACCTTGCCGTGTTCATTTATTTTCCTCACAAAGTCCCACTTATAGCCGACTGGTTTAACATCATATGGTGTCCGGACTATTGGTCCAAAGACATCTCTCTTCTTTAAAGAGTTTAACTCCACGTTTATAGCTTCTTTTCATTTGATCCAATATGATCGTTGAGTGCACTCATAAATAGACGTGGGTTCATGATCCTCATTCAAATCCATAAGTTTAAGTGCTACCTTGTATGCAAATATATCATCAATGTCGATATTCTTTCTATTCCATTGTATCCTAGACAAGACATAGTTTATTGAGATCTCATTATTATCAGGACCTTCAGTACCTTGAATCTTGGCGTCCCAAGAATCAGTATTAGATACATCAGGGCCGGCCGCATCTAAGCATTCATGATCGGCCGCGATCGCTATTAGGGTTTTGGGATCGGTCGCGGTTAAGTCCCGGGATTTAGGAACGGCTGCGGTCGTGTCTAGGGTTTCAACAACTTCAGTTTCATTCTCTGCACCTTTCTTAGTTTTCTAAGGGTTCTTATCTTTGGAACCTATTGGTCTACCATGTTTCAAACGTTGTCTAGACTCTGTAGCAACTTGATTGTGTCCCTCTTGAACATCAATTCTGATTGGTGCATTAGCAGCTGGTATATATGACTTAGTCACTCTTTTTGGGTCAGCAAAGGAATCTGGCAATTGATTAGCTAGCTTTTTTAAATGTATAATTTTTTGGACTTCTAAATCACATTCCTGAGTCCGAGGATCTTGCTAAGATAAGGATGTTTGATTCCATGTAATCTTTTTTTACCAGCTTATTGCTATCTCCCCCTAATGTTGGATGTTCGGATTCATCAAAGTGACAATCCGCATACATGGCCTTAAATAAATCACCCGTAGTTGGCTCAAGGTATTTTATAATCGTGGAGGAATCATATCCAACATATACACCTATCCTCCTTTGAGGTCCCATCTTTGTTCTCTGTGGTGGAGCAATTGGTACATAGACGACACAGCAAATGTCTTAAGATGGGATATGTCTGGCTCATGACCCGTAAGCAATTGTGATGGGGAATATTTATGTTCACTAGACGGTCTGATACGAATCAGTTTGGCCGCGTGCAAGACCGCGTGTCCCCAAGATGTGGCCGGAAGCTTAGACCTCATAAGCAATGGTCTAGCTATTAGCTGAATTCGTTTTATGAATGATTCGGCCAAGCCGTTCTGTGTATGTACATGTGCCACAGAGTGTTCCACACTTACCCCCATGGACATACAGTAATCATTAAACGCTTGGGACGTGAACTCACCAGCATTGGTCTCTATCATTCCGACCTTAGCATAATGAAAGGCCAGTAGATAGTGCATGTATAGACTCTAGGACTTTCTTATAGCCTTGGTCGATCTCTATGATCTGAAGGAACTCTTTGTTTCCTTCGCCCTTAGTCTCAATATGAAAGCCATTAATTTGAATGTCTTTAAAGCTCAATAGGCTTCTCTTAGAGCTGGGTGAATACAATGCATCAGATATCCCTAGATGCGTACCCTTAGGCAACAGAATGTTAGCCTGGCCGTAGCCCTCTATGAGACTGGCTATACCCGAAATGATACTTTAGAGACTTCATATAAAAACTTTCATTCATTAATAAAATAAATTCAAAGCAATCAAAACATAGAAAACATAAAGAAAGAACACGAAAACATAGATGTCGAATTCAACTTCATTCTTTTAAACAATCTGAAGTTTCATAATCCATAAGATCGTCTCGTTCATGATTGAAATCATCTTCACCATCTTGATAAGTCATATGAGCTTCAGGATTCTTCCCTTTCAAACTCTCTTGGTAGAGGTCAACGAGATGTTTGGGAGTCCTACATGTCTTAGCCCAATGATTATCCATACCACATCTATGGTACACAGATTTGGTCGAGTTTTGTGGCTTGAAAGATGTACCACGGCCTCGGCCATGTCCACGGCCTCCATAGGAGCCACGACCATATGAGTTGCCTTGGCCTCGACCAAACGAGTTTCGCTCTCGACCACCACGTCCATGCCATTTTCCACGACCACGGTTGTGTTGGCTATCACTCTGGACATGGTTCGACTCTTTCTTAGCCTCTACGGTCGCATGTGCCTCAGGTAATGGGTTTGTTCCAGGAGGTCTCAATTCACTGTTTCTCATCAACAGTTCATTGTTCTGCTCAGCGAGCAAGAGACAAGAGATCAGATTAGCATAAGTTGTGAAGCCCTTCTCACGGTACTGTTGTTGTAACAACACATTGCTTGTGTGGAAGGTGGAAAAGGTTTTCTCAAGCATATCCTTATCCGTTATATCCTCACCACACAGTTTCAATTTTGAAACTATCTTAAACAGGGCCGAGTTATACTCGTCCACGGACTTGAAGTCCTGGATTCTGAGATTCCTCCAATCATACATAACCTTTGGTAATAACACCGTTCTCTGGTGATCATATCTCGTTTTCAACTCTGTCCAAAGTTCTAGAGGATTCTCAATAGTCAAATACTGATCTTTGAGACTCTCAATAAGATGATGGCGTATAATTAATATAGCTCCATATCTATCTTTCTCACTTGCATTATTGCCCTCGGTGATACATTCACCGAGTCCCTTGGATTTTAGGATGATCTTAGCATCAAGTGCCCATTGCAAGTAATTATCTCCAGAGAGATTTAGGGCAGCAATCATATGTTTCATAATTTAGATTTAAAAGTGTTCAAGCGAATGCAATCAATATGCTCAAGCAATCCGGATTCTAGGTATGATGCAAACAGGTCATTCGTATATGATGCATACATGTTCGATCTTAGCATTCGGATTCTATATGCAATCAGTTCGTACTATTATGCATGCATGATGCAAACAAGCCACACGGCTACAATCTTAGCAAACGGTTTCAATGCAATCAATACAATAGTTATTCGTTTTCAATCTTAGCAAACGGTTTTCTAAGAGTTCAATGTGTAATTGCAATCAAACAGTCGAGCAATGCAACAATTAGGGTTCATTCGAGAATGTATGAAAACTATCAATACTAGCCGGATCATTATCAAGACGAGAATGCATAAATCATTTAACCTAGCAAGCGATTTCTATTTCAATTCAAGCATTCGGTTTTAATCAATCAAACAAGGTAGTATTCGATTTTAATTTCAAGACATTTGGGTTTCAATCAAACAATCAATACGACTTCAATTTGAAAATCATTCAATCGGTTTTATCAATTCAAACAACCAAATTCAAGAATGAGATTATCAATCCTAGCAATCGATTTCTATGTGATCAAATTCAATACGGTTTTAATTAATCAGGGCTAGCATACTATATCCAAACATGCAATCATTCAAACAATCAATTTCGATCCAAAGCATTAGATTAGGGTTTCGATTTTAATTCATTCAATCAATCAATTTGATTTCGAATTAGGGTTTATAAAATTGAATGTGTTTTAGTATTAGGGTTTTAAATAAAATCGATTTCATGCATTCATGCAATTAGCATGTATGCGGCTAGGATCATGGATATTAGGGTTTCGATTTTGATCTTAGATCACTGGGGTTTTGAGATTCAAAACCATTAAATTTTAGATTTTAATTGATCAAACAATCAATCTCGATTAGGGTTTGGGGTATCGAACTTATGATTATGAGCTTTGATTTACTCATTGGGGTTTTGATCTATTACCCTATGGTTTTGATTTCAACACTAGATCATACGATTAGGGTTTGTAGTTTTATGGTTTTGATTCTTATCAAACAATCAAATTCGATTATGGGTTCTCTTTAAGGTTTCGAATTACCTTAACCTCAAGTAGGGTTGAATGGACAACCAAAGAGATGAACCGCGAGCTGGAACTGATCGGAACGCGAGCTGATGTTGTCGCGAGCTGTCTGATTGCTAAGATCGGGAACGCGAGCTGTCCAACGTGCTGATCGGGTCGCGTGCTGTCCGCGAGCTGTCTGAGATCGTCTTGTTTACGAGCTGAGGTTGAACAAGCTGAGATCGTCTGAGCTAGGATCAGGACCGCCTTGAGCTGAAGCTGATCGGGAACAAAATGCAAACAAGGATCAGGATGTAAGGTTTCGCAATCGCGAGTAGGATGGTTCGCCGGTAAGGATGTTCGCCGAGTAAGGTTATGGTTTTAGGCGGTTTGTTTTAGCTTAGGGATTTAGATTCTATCGTGCTGATAACGTGTTGTGAAACTAGAGAATATAATTTATGTTTCTGTATTATTCATAAACATAAGAAGCCCTTTATATATAGGGAATTACACCGTCATAGAATAATGGAAAGACTAAAGAAAGGAAATACAAATATGGAAAGAGTACAAATCATAATCTAATAAGGAAAATGCAAGATGCCGATTCTCTTTCTCTCTCTCCTCACGGTTGACTCTCTCTCTCTCTAGCATTGGGCCGGTTATGAACCGGGCCGGTTATGGACATCCACAATATGATTTATAACATTTTTTTTCTGTATTATTCTCTCTTTTTTTTCCTCTTAACAAACTCACAATCATTCAAAAGAAAAAAAATCAAATTTATCTTTTAATGTAATATGTTTTGATTTTTGATCGATTTTGGTTTCCGTTTGTCAGATTATATTTTCGTTTTAGGCGAAATCTTTTGTTGTAGTCTCATCCTCAATAAAAGCTAAGTTTATTGTTAGTCTTTTTCTTGATTGAGTTTGGATTAGTAAAACTTCTAATCATTGATCAGATCCTCAAAGTAACTCTCTATGCTTTTACTCCAATATCATCTCTCTCCATTTGAAAATAGTTATCTTAATCGACTAATAGCGCGCCTATTCAAATGTAAACACTACAAGAAAACAGGGGGATTCTGATGGCCGAAATCGTCAGAAATTCGTCGGAATAGACCGATTCCGACGAATTTCTGACGAACCTATCCGTCGGTATCGTTTTGTCGGAAAAAAAAATTCGTCGGAATTTCGTCAAAACTTCCGACGACTTTCTGACGAATACCGAGAAACGTCATTCTGACGAACTTCCGACGATATTACGATGCGGACACACGAGACCAGAGTTCATCGGAAAAACTCTATACCGACGGAGAACGTTCCTCGGACAATTCCGACGGAGTGGATTACTCGGTATATTCCGACGAATTCTGGGCGTCGGAATATACCGACGGACATTGGTTCGTCGGAATATACCGACGGATATTGGTTCGTCGGTATATTCCGATGAATGCTCTCCGTCGGTATTGTCCGAGGAACCGTTGTCCGTCGGTATATTCCGTCGCCTAGCATTCGTCGGAATATACCAATTTTAAAAACAAATTAATTTTGCATTTTATATATTTTTTTATATTAAAATTAATTAATAAATTAAAAAAATCTGAAATTTAAAACTAATAATATTATAGAATTTAAATTCATACAAACTGAAATAGAAAAAAACACATTTAGAAAGTTAAAAATTCATACAAACCGAAATTGGAAAAAAAACATTCACAAAGTTTTAAAAAGCCGAAAAAACTAAGAAGAACTCGAAGACATCAAACGATCTAGCTTCTACATTATCTCGGTGTTGAACTTCTTCTGGGATGCCAACTCAGCAAGGATAGTGGCATTCTCCGAACGGATAGTGGCATTCTCAGAAAGGATAGTGGTGTTCTGGTCCTCCAATGCCCCAATTCGTTCATCTTTGTCATGTAGCTCCTCGAGAATCATGGGATCGGCATACGGAGCTTGCGAAGAAGATGCCGGATACGAAGAAGCACGGCGGGCCAACCCAACTAAACGGCCTCCTTTCCTTTTAGGAACCACCTACAAAAATATTTAAAGTTAGTAAATAGGGACAAGTTAGTAATCGACATTATTAAAAAATATATTAATAAAAAAAATTACCTTTTCAACCATCTCATTTATTTGCAATAGAGACAAGTTGGTTGAAGCTCCCGTAGAATCGCCGTCATCAGAGAGAGGCTGAGATTGAGATACTATTTCAGCTTCCACCAAATCAACGACACCTTTGATCACGGGGTCCTGAATTTGACCCGTCGTCTTGTTAGTGTGAGCCACCTTAATGAGTTTGAGACGATCAATGGGATTACCGTCATTTGCTTCGATCTAAAAAAACCGCCATTATTAGCCAAGGAATATATAAAATATTTATTTAAATAATATAAAGATAAATAATAATAAAAAACTTACAAGTTCATCCTCCTTAGTAGACATAGAGCAAGCGCCGAGGTTGTGCACATACATACCTTTTCCGCCACGATCGCTCTTCTGGTTCTTGGAGTTCCTAGAAGACGTCTCTGTAGTTTCTTCCTTCTCCCAATGAGCTATCAACTGCTCCCACACCGTCCCGTTGATGAACCGTGGCCTCTTGTTCTTCTGCCAAACTGTCTTCCACGCGTTTATCTGCTTCGTATAAGAGTCCATGGCCTTTTCGTTGAATTTCTTACGGACTGTTTCCGTGAGATCGGAGTGCCAGTTGAACTCTTGCTACAAAATAAACATAATTTAATAAGTAAATATATTTTAAAAAATGTAAAAACTTAAAAAAATGAAGAGTTACTATACCGCAAACTGACGAAACCACAACTCTCGTTCGTCGGAAGGGATCACACTCCACTTTGAATATCCAAAACGGAGCATGGAGTACATCATCTGGTTAATGCTTCTGCTAATGCCATTTTTCGATTTGGTGAACCTTTAAAAAAAATACAAGTTAGCAAGTTAATTAATGGAAAAAAACATAGGAAAGCATTCTTCACATCCATTTGCCATAGATCCCACTCTAGGTTGACAGCCAAGGATAGGATTATCCTTATGGTGTGAAGTTTAGCAACTGGTGCAAAGGTATCTAGATAATCCTCTCCATATTTTTGAGTGAAGCCTCTTGCTACTAGCCTTGTCTTGCGCCTCTCTACTGTCCCATCAGCATTATACTTGATGGTGAAGATCCAGCGGCTTGTTACAGCTCTTTTGCCTTTAGGTAGTTCAGCTTCATACCATGTATCATTGATGATCATGGCATTAGTCTCACTGCCCACTGATTCTTTCCATTCCTCATGCTCCATAGCTTCCTCATAAGACCTTGGAATGTATTCCTGATCCAACTCTCCAATAAACACCACATGTTCTTGGGGATAATGAGCTAGAGAGCACACTCCTTGTATGGGATGTGCCACAGCTTGAGCATTGAAGTCGACCCTATTGTTCTTCCAATTTAGATCAACCGGCTTTCTGATCCTAGAACTTCTTCTTGGAGCCGGCTGTGAACTACTTTCCTCAGTTGCAGCTTGATCAATATTAGGCTGCGGCTGGCTTGCAATCACTACTGGCTCCTCTTGAGTCACGTGATGATCCTGCTCCTCTTGTGTATGATGCTCAGCTTGATCATGACTTGCTGAATCCTCTTGATAGTGTTCAGCTTGATTGTCCCCCTCAGGATCAAGGTGAGGAATCTCAATCACATCAGTATCAACCTCAGTAGATGGCGTGGATTGAGTGGCCTCAGGTGTAGTGGCTCCTTGATCTTGGTGTATACTGATTCCAAGTCTTTCCATTACTCTCCTTAGGTTGTTAGCTATATCCGAGGCTGAGTGGGACAGGTTCTCTACCTCTTCCCAACTCTTTCCATCATAGTAGCCTCTAGATTCCACAAATTTCACATCTCTTGAGATTAAGACCCTTCTGGTCTCTGGTACATAACACTTATAGCCCTTCTAGTGGGGAGAGTATCCAATAAAGATTGCCTTTATGCTCTTAGCTGACAACGTAACTCTTTGTTCTCCTGGTATCAAAACAAAACAAAGACACCCAAACACACGCATATGATCTATAGATGATTTGTTTTTGTTAAGTACCTCATAAGGAGATTGATCTTGAAGGACTTTTGTGGGGATCCTATTGATTAGATAGCATTCTGTTAGGACTGCATCTCCCCAAAAACGTTTGGGCACACTTGTGTGGAACATCATACTCCTTGCCACCTCCATGAGATGTCTATTCTTTCTCTCAGCTACACCATTTTGTTGTGGAGTATATGGGCAGCTAGTTTTGTGGATCATCCCATGTTTGGCTAAGTGTTGTTTGAAAGCATTGCTTGTGTATTCTCCTCCATTATCTGATCTCAAAATCTTAATCTTGGCATTAAAGTGATTAGATACATGGTTTTGAAAATTTATGAAAGCTTCTAAGATCCTATCTTTAGATTGTAATAATGTGATCCATGTATACTTTGATTTCTCATCTATAAAGGTCACAAAATACTTATGATGTTCTCTAGATATGCATGGAGCTGTCCATACATCAGAGTGGATTAAGTCAAAGCAATTTTCATAAATAGTACTTGATCTAGGGAACACACTCTTGCAATGTTTGCCTAGGATACAAGCCTCACAATCACTTTTAAAGGAAATACTAGGAAGCATGATGTTCAAAGCACGAGAATGGGGATGTCCTAATCTAGCATGCCATAATACATCTTTAGGTAAAGTAGAAATGGAATTTAGAGCATAAGATAAATCGGCTGAGAGCTTAGTGTCTTCAAGTAAGTACAAGTCTCCCTTGGTTACACATTTGCCAAGCAACCTACTAGTTTCAATATCCTGAAAGTAGACATCATTAGGAGTGAAAGTAACACTACAATTCAAGTCATTAGTGGCTCTTTTAACTGATAACAAGTTAGAGGTAACACTAGGCATGTAGAAAGCTTTAGAATCTTTATCAAATAGCCTAAGATCACCTACACCTTTGATTGGTACTTTCTCTCCATTAGCTATCATAACATTTCCTAGGGCATGAACAATATTTTTAATTAAGCTAAGATCACTAATCATGTGATGACTTGCCCCTGAATCTATAACCAATGATTTTGTAATTTTAGGTTGAGTTAAAGCATTCAGCAAGATACCACAAGTGGAGGCATGTAAAGAGGTACCAAGTGTGTTACCAGAGTTGTCTTTGAGGAGTTTGATGAGAGCCTCAATGTCAGAGCGCCTGATGACTTCATCTTGATTGTTCCTCAAGGTCAGGTTGCCACTAGACGCCATTGCTTTGCCTTCACCACCTGCTGGAGCTTGGCGCATGCTTGCTGGAGTAGATGGCTCTCCCATGTCACTAGAGAAGTTGGCTCTTGTATCATTGTAGTTGGCTCTGAACTTCTGTGCCTTGAGGTGAGGATGGAGGATCCAGCACTTGTTTCCATGGCCTCTCTTGTTGCAATGATCGCATGTCCACACCTTCTTGTCTTCAGTCTTGTAGGTACCTTTATTTGCAACTCTTTCAGCTTGGTTTGCAAGTACCAAGTCTCGCTTGCCTCCAAAGAGCCCCACTGATCCTTGTTCTTTTGAATCCGAGCACACACTTCTTCAAGGGATGGGAGTTCCTTGACTCTTAGGATATGCTTGATGAGGTCATTGTATCCAGGGTTGAGAGTAGAGAAAAGAGCAAACACCTTGTCTTGTTCTCTCCTTTCATTCAACACATCTGGATCAATGGTTGCTGGCCTTAGCATCTCTAGCTCAGCCCACAGGGATCTAAACTTCCCAAAGTGTTTATCAAAGTCATTGTCCTCTTGACTTAGAGTATTGATAGCCCTCTTGACCTCAAACACCCTACTGATGTTGGACTGGTTTCCATAGACCTTCTTGAGTGTATCCCATAGGTCTTTGGAGGTTTCACAGTAGCCATAAGCTTCATGGAGTGGAGCATCAAGACTGGACTGAAGAATAGACAGCACCATGAGGTCCTCTTGATTCTTCTTCTTGTCGCCAGCTTCACTCACCACCACTTCTCTACCATCCTCTCCTAAGGTTGTTTTCTTTGGGTTCTTGCCTTCTTCAACAATATCCCAGTAGCCCCTGCCACCAAGAGCTGTCTTAGCAAGTCTTGCCCACAACAAGTAGTTAGCTCCCTTAAGGGTAGCTGGAATCACAAACATTTTTGAATTTTCTCCAGAATCCATCAAGAACAACTCAAGAACAGTTCAAGAATGGTGAGAGAAAATAGAAAATATTTTTGTAAGAAATAATCAGAGTAAAGGTTTGCGGAAGTAATAGGTTTCAAGAGCTTAATTGCTCTGATACCATGTGAGAATTAGTGATTTATGAGATGGTTTATGTGATAAGATCAAAGAGATTAAGGAGTTTGAGTAAAAATAAGAAAGAGAGAGAGAGAGAGAGTATTGCAAATGAGAGAATATGAAGAAGGAATCTCTTATTCCACATTTCCTTTTGGTTCTTACATGAATTACATAAATAGATAAAAGAGTTGACAATGAGACAATATGAAACTATAAACAATTTGGACCAGATCTGAGAATGTCACTCTCAACTATGTAGAAAGGGACAGCTCTCATCTCTCTTCATTCCTTAAGAGCACATGTGACCTTTGTTTGTCACACAGCCTCCAACGGCTCCTTCTCCTCCAGAGCCTTGTCTCCACTTGTTTGAAACCCTCCAGATCACAAGGAGACTGATGCAAGACATTTAAATCCAACACAATCCTTGCTTGACTTCCAAGACACTCTTTGTAGGGATTAGGTCATCTTGCAAGTATGAACTCAATCTCTCTCATCTTGTTTCCTAAGTTCTGGCTCCTCTTTATGTCTTTACTCTAGATCTTTATTGCTTCATCTTCACAATCCGGTGCATTAGTGCTGGTATGATCGCACCCGTTAGTACATCACTCGCGTTTCCATATATCATTTGTTTCGGCCAATCCAAGTGTAAGGCCGTGGGGCCCACATGATTTTCTGATTATTTGTTTTCAGCGGAATAGTGCATCGAGGTTAATGGCGTTAAGAAAGCATCAAAAACAACCTGAAAATCCGATTGGGATCCTTTTTTACGTCCCTTAACTTTCTGCAGCCCGTTTGAGGGTCAAAACGGCTGAATTTGGGCCCGAAAAATTGCCACCCCTATACACCGCCCTTTATGGTTTCTGGGCCTTTCCGAAATGGTGCTATGGGCGACGTAGTTCCTCACGGTTCAAAAGTGATGAGGTTTCCAAGTTTAGACTCGTTTTAGGCCGAAAAATAAAATAAAAATAATAATAAAAAGGGGTGCAACACGAGGACTTCCCGGGAGGTCACCCATCCTAGTACTACTCTCGCCCAAGTACGCTTAACCGCGGAGTTCTAATGGGATCCGTTGCATTAGTGCAGGTATGATCGCACCCGTTAGTACATCACTCGCGTTTCCATTTATCATTTGTTTCGGCCAATCCAAGTGTAAGGCCGTGGAACCCACATGATTTTCTGATTTTTTTTTTCAGCGGAAAAGTGCATCGAGGTTAATGGCGTTAAGAAAGCATCAAAAACAACCTGAAAATCCGATTGGGATCCTTTTTTACGTCCCTTAACTTTCTGCAGCCCGTTTGAGGGTCAAAACGGCTGAATTTGGGCCCGAAAAATTGCCACCCCTATTCAACGCCCTTTATGGTTTCTGGGCCTTTCCGAAATGGTGCTATGGGCGACGTAGTTCCTCACGGTTCAAAAGTTATGAGGTTTCCAAGTTTAGACTCGTTTTAGGCCGAAAAATAAAATAAAAATAATAATAAAAAGGGTTGCAAGACGAGGACTTCCCGGGAGGTCACCGATCCTAGTACTACTCTCGCCCAAGCACGCTTAACTGCGGAGTTATGATGGGATCCGGTGCATTAGTGCTGGTATGATCGCACCCGTTAGTACATCACTCGCGTTTCCATATATCATTTGTTTCGGCCAATCCAAGTGTAAGACAGTGGGGTCCACATGATTTTCTGATTTTTTTTCAGCGGAATAGTGCATCGAGGTTAATGGCGTTAAGAAAGCATCAAAAACAACCTGAAAATCCGATTGGGATCCTTTTTTACGTCCCTTAACTTTCTGCAGCCCGTTTGAGGGTCAAAACAGCTAAATTTGGGCCCGAAAAATTGCCACCCCTATACACCGCCCTTTATGGTTTCTGGGCCTTTCCGAAATGGTGCTTTGGGCGACGTAGTTCCTCACGGTTCAAAAGTTATGAGGTTTCCAAGTTTAGACTCGTTTTAGCTCGAAAAATATAATAAAAATAATAATAAAAAGGGGTGCAACACGAGGACTTCCCGGGAGGTCACCCATCCTAGTACTACTCCAGCCCAAGCACGCTTAACTACCGAGTTCTGATGGGATCCGGTGCATTAGTGCTGGTATGATCGCACCCATTAGTACATCACTTGCGTTTCCATATATCAATTGTTTCGGCCAATCCATGTGTAAGGCCGTGGGGCCCACATGATTTTCTGATTTTCTTTTTCAGCGGAATAGTGCATCGAGGTTAATGGCGTTAAGAAAACATCAAAAACAACCTGAAAATCCGATTGGGATCCTTTTTTACGTCCCTTAACTTTCTGCAGCCCGTTTGAGGGTCAAAACGGCTGAATTTGGGCTCGAAAAATTGCCACCCCTATTCACCGCACTTTATGGTTTCTGGGCCTTTCCGAAATGGTGCTATGGGCGACGTAGTTCCTCACGGTTCAAAAGTTATGAGGTTTCCAAGTTTAGACTCGTTTTAGCCCGAAAAATATAATAAAAATAATAATAAAAAGGGGTGCAACACGAGGACTTCCCGGGAGGTCACCCATCCTAGTACTACACTCGCCCAAGCACGCTTAACTGCGGAGTTATGATGGGATCCGGTGCATTAGTGCTGGTATGATCGCACCCGTTAGTACATCACTCGCGTTTCCATATATCATTTGTTTCGGCGAATCCAAGTGTAAGGCCGTGGGGCCCACATGATTTTGTGATTTTTTTTTTCAGCGGAATAGTGCATCGAGGTTAATGGCGTTAAGAAAGCATCAAAAACAACCTGAAAATCCGATTGGGATCCTTTTTTACGTCCCTTAACTTTCTGCAGCCCGTTTGAGGGTCAAAACGGCTGAATTTGGGCCCGAAAAATTGCCACCCCTATTCACCGCACTTTATGGTTTCTGGGCCTTTCCGAAATGGTGCTATGGGCGACGTAGTTCCTCACGGTTCAAAAGTTATGAGGTTTCCAAGTTTAGACTCGTTTTAGCCCGAAAAATATAATAAAAATAATAATAAAAAGGGGTGCAACACGAGGACTTCCCGGGAGGTCACCCATCCTAGTACTACACTCGCCCAAGCACGCTTAACTGCGGAGTTATGATGGGATCCGGTGCATTAGTGCTGGTATGATCGCACCCGTTAGTACATCACTCGCGTTTCCATATATCATTTGTTTCGGCGAATCCAAGTGTAAGGCCGTGGGGCCCACATGATTTTGTGATTTTTTTTTTCAGCGGAATAGTGCATCGAGGTTAATGGCGTTAAGAAAGCATCAAAAACAACCTGAAAATCCGATTGGGATCCTTTTTTACGTCCCTTAATTTTCTGCAGCCCGTTTGAGGGTCAAAACGGCTGAATTTGGGCCCGAAAAATTGCCACCCTATTCACCGCCCTTTATGGTTTCTGGGCCTTGCCGAAATGGTGCTATGGGCGACGTAGTTCCTCACGGTTCAAAAGTTATGAAGTTTCCAAGTTTAGACTCGTTTTAGGCCGAATAATAAAATAAAAATAATAATAAAAAGGGGTGGCAACACGAGGACTTCCCGGGAGGTCACCCATCCTAGTACTACTCTCGCCCAAGCACGCTTAACTGCGGAGTTCTGATGGGATCCGGTGCATTAGTGCTGGTATGATCGCACCAGTTAGTACATCGCTCGCGTTTCCATATACCATTTGTTTCGGCCAATCCAAGTGTAAGGCCGTGGGGCCCACATGATTTTCTGATTTTTTTTTCAGCGGAATAGTGCATCGAGTTAATGGCGTTAAGAAAGCATCAAAAACAACCTGAAAATCCGATTGGGATCCTTTTTTACGTCCCTTAACTTTCTGCAGGCCGTTTGAGGGTCAAAACGGCTGAATTTGGGCCCGAAAAATTGCCACCCCTATTCAACGCCCTTTATGGTTTCTGGGCCTTTCCGAAATGGTGCTATGGGCGACGTAGTTCCTCACGGTTCAAAAGTTATGAGGTTTCCAAGTTTAGACTTGTTTTAGCCCGAAAAATATAATAAAAATAATAATAAAAAGGGGTGCAACACGAGGACTTCCCGGGAGGTCACCCATCCTAGTACTACTCTCGCCCAAGCACGCTTAACTGCGGAGTTCTAATGGGATCCGGTGCATTAGTGCTGGTATGATCGCACCCGTTAGTAACATCACTCGCGTTTCCATATACCATTTGTTTCGGCCAATCCAAGTGTAAGGCCGTGGGGGCCCACATGATTTTCTGATTTTTTTTCAGCGGAATAGTGCATCGAGGTTAATGGCGTTAAGAAAACACATCAAAAACAACCTGAAAATCCGATTGGATCCTTTTTACGTCCCTTAACTTTTTGCAGCCCGTTTGAGGGTCAAAACGGCTGAATTTGGGCCCGAAAAATTGCCACCCCTATTCACCGCACTTTATGGTTTCTGGGCCTTTCTGAAATGGTGCTATGGGCGACGTAGTTCCTCACGGTTCAAAAGTTATGAGGTTTCCAAGTTTAGACTCGTTTTAGCCCGAAAAATATAATAAAAATAATAATAAAAAGGGGTGCAACACGAGGACTTCCCGGGAGGTCACCCATCCTAGTACTACTCTCGCCCAAGCAGCACGCTTAACTGCGGAGTTCTATGGGATCCGTGCATTAGTGCTGGTATGATCGCCACCCGTTAGTACAATCGCTCGCGTTTCCATAGCCATTTGTTTCGGCCAATCCAAGTGTAAGGCGTGGGGCCCACATGATTTTTCTGATTTTTTTTTCAGCGGAATAGTGCATCGAGGTTAATGGCGTTAAGAAAACATCAAAAACAACCTGAAAATCCGATTGGGATCCTTTTTTACGTCCCTTAACTTTCTGCAGCCCGTTTGAGGGTCAAAACGGCTGAATTTGGCCCCGAAAAATTGCCACACCTATTCACCGACTTTATGGTTTCTGGGCCTTTCCGAAATGGTGCTATGGGCGACGTAGTTCCTCACGGTTCAAAGTTATGAGGTTTCCAAGTTTAGACTCGTCTTAGCCCGAAAAATATAATAAAAATAATAATAAAAGGGGTGCAACACGAGGACTTCCCGGGAGGTCACCCATCCTAGTACGTACTCTATCGCCCAGGCACGCTTAACTGCGGAGTTCTGATTGGATCCGGTGCATTAGTGCTGGTATGATCGCACCGTTAGTACATAAATCGCTCGCGTTTCCATATACCATTGTTTCGGCCAATCCAAGTGTAAGGCCGGGGGCCCACAAATTTTCTGATTTTTTTTTCAGCGGAATAGTGCATCGAGGTAATGGCGTTAAGAAAGCATCAAAAAACAACCTGAATATCCGATTGGGATCCTTTTTACGTCCCTTAACTTTCTGCAAAGCCCGTTTGAGGTCAAAACGGCTGAATTTGGGCCCGAAAAATTGCCACCCCTATTCAAAGCCCTTTATGGTTTTCTGGGCCTTTCTGAAATGGTGTGC
>NW_026014491.1:0-9576 GCF_020379485.1 Brassica napus | reverse complement strand
AAAATGGCCCGGAAACGGAGGCGACTTCCTGCGTTTCCGATATCAGTTTGGTCGAATCAAGATTGTGTAAGGACCCTAAGGTAATGACAAAATTTGACCCAAACTATCCCCAAAGGCCATTTTGCTCTTTAAAAGAAAGGAGAGCGAGAGAGAGAGGAGAGAGAGAGATGAGGAGAAGAGGAGAGAGAGCGAGAGAGAGAGAGAGGAGAGAGAGAGGGAGAGGAGAGAGAGAGAGAGAGAGAGAGAGAGAGAGAGAGAGAAGAGGAAGGGAGAAAGCTCACCTGAGCTCGTCGCCGGAGCAACCGTGTGCCGTGACCACGTTGAGCTCGTCACCACCGTTCGCTGCAGCTTAGAATCGCCGGAAACCGCCATGCAGTTAAGCTTAGTTTCGTCCGTTTAGTAATTCGCCGATAACTCTCTAACCGTTGCGAATCTCGTGCATCCAAGACCATCATCGTGTTCCTCTCGTCAAGACGAAGCCGTAGACACCAACCACGCCTCAATCGGAGCCCGGACGAAGCCGCACGCGCCTCCCGAAGATTCGCCTCGCGCGCGCGTGAAACACACGCGCCGCCGCCGTCCGCCGCAACTCCGCCGCCGGACCACCGTCCTCCGCCGCAACTCCGCCGCCGGACCACCGTCCTCCGCCGCAGCTCCGCCGTCGCCGCCGGCCAACTTTCCGGTAAGCCACCGCCGGATCTCCGCCGTTGCCGCCGGTGACCGCCACCGGTGACTCGCCGGAGACTCGCCAACTCGGCCGAGTCGACCCGGTGAGTCAACTCGGTTGACTCGGTTAACCGGTTGGTTAGCCGGTTTAAATTGATTTCAATTCGGTTAGGTTAAACCGGTCGGTTAAAATCAATTGGAAATCGGTTAGGATAAACCGGATTAATTAATTAATTAATTAATTAAATAATTAATTAAATAATTGATCTTTGACCAGCGGGTTGACTTTTCCGTAAATACCCGTTTTAAACCGTTCGAAAGGCGTTCTGACTCGAAATTTCGATCTGATTTCAGATTTGGAGTCCATTTGAGCAGCTGGAGTTCATATATACCACTTCTCTTCATTGCTAAGGTGAGGGCTACTCCGTTAAATCCCGAGCTAGTTTAGTACTACCATTATGGAAAGTTTAGTTTCGAAACATGGATCCGTCTCTTTGAATCGAGTCTGTTTGAGAGTCTTGGTTGTTCGTTATTGATATTGATTGTTAAACCGGAAATAGGATAATAGAGGATTCAACGGTTGATTGAAATGATTGCTGCTAAAAACTGTTAATTATATATATGTATATATGTTAGTCCATGTGTTGAGATTGCGGGGTGCATAGGTATCTGCACTAGGCCGCGGAATTTGCGGGGTACAGAGACGTTTGTACTAGGCCGTGTGATTGCGGGGGCACATGACGTCTGTGCTAGCTACGCCTTGTTTGAGAGATCGCGGGGTACGGAGATATCTGTACTAGGCCGTGTGTTTAGCGGGGTACAGAGACGTATGTACTAGGCCGCTTGTTTGTGGAGATTGCGGGGGTACAGAGTGGACTACTGTACTTACGACGCTGTAGAGTTATATATATATATTTATATCCTTATGAGGAAATGCGGTATGTTATTATCGCATTGGTTGTAGCGTGTCTAGTCCACTAGACATATGTGATTGTTCTGTGTGGTGTAATAGACACCGTGTTTGCTTCATGCTAGAGCTAGGCCTACATAGTTGTAGTGCTATGAACTGAGTCAGTGGTTTGCGGTTTAGCATCCCATACCTCACTGGGCGATTCCCCTGTCGCTCACCCCTCCTTCTTTCCCCCTTTCAGGTGAGACCGACGAGCAGGAGTGATTATACCGGACCGGTGCTTTTGGGCTTTTACTACTATTGGGCTTTTGGGCTTCTATCGTTTTATCGCTTTTATCGTTATCGGGCCTCTAGGCCTTTGGGCTTTTATCGTTTATGTTATTTCGTATTTCGGACTCTCGGTTTATGTCGTACTTTATGTTTCAGATTTTATTTTATATTATGGAATTCAAGCGTGGATGTTGACTTTCAAATATTTATATATGGATATTTCAGATATTTGTACTTATCGAATTATTTTTACTATTTCGAAAGTGACGGGTGTCACATTTTGGTATCAGAGCGGGTTCCGTCCCGGCTCCGACCCGGGATGGCGATTTTGGAGACCTTGGTTTATTCGGTTTAAACGATTTTAGACGATTTCAAAATATTTTCGGGGATTTGGGAACTTTGAAAATAAAAATAAATAGCACCTTTCCGTTCGGTATCACTCCTTCTTAAATGTTGGTATCCACAGATCGGCATAAGTTAACTTTTTCGCTTTTCTTTCAGATGGCGCCCAGGAAGAGAGTTGTTCGTACTCAGACTGCCAGAGTTGCTAGAGAGGCTGAGGATGAGCATGTCCAGCCCGCAGTTCCGCAGCAGGCGGCTCCGCCTATTGATCAGGATGCTTTGAGACAGATGGTTCAGGATGCGGCTAGGCAGGCTGCACAGGAGACAGTCCAGCAAGCTGCCCAGGAGGCTGCCCGAATAGCTGCTCAGGAGGTTGCCAGACAGATGGCTGCAGTACAGCAGGGTCCGCAGATTCGCATGCAGCAGGCTCCACCAGTTCAGGTTCAGCATTATCATCAGGTTCCACATCAGCCGGCTCCAGTCCAGCAGTACCCTCAGGTTCCTGTTCAGCCGGTTCCAGGAGTTTTTCAGGTTCCACCGCCGCCACCTGCTTTCCCAGTTCAGGTGCCCGAGGTTGATGAGACATTTATCAGGGTGTTGGGACAGATGAAGTATGTGAGTTTGGAGCATTTCACTGGAACGACGGAACCTACAGTTGCTCACGATTGGAAGCACAATTTGGATAAGTGTTTGAAGACCATCTCGTGCCCACCAAGGCTCAAGCTAAACATCGCTGAGTTGTATTTGCGCGGAGATGCATCAATCTGGTGGGATGGAGTGAGATTGATGCACCGTGGCGAGCTGACATATGATGATTTTCTTTACGCGTTCAACAAGAAGTATTTTCCGAGGGAAGCTTTGCATGAGAAGAAGAATGATTTCGAGCATTTGAGGCAGGGTGCAAAGTCTGTCAGGGAGTATGAGCGGGAGTTTAACCAGCTCCGCAGATTTGTGGGTAACAACATAGATGAGGAGGATCTGATCAGGAGGTTCTTAGATGGGATGCGAGTAGAGCTTCGTGGTAGGTGCAGTGTGGTTACCTACACCAGTTTGGAGGATCTGGTAGAGAAGGCGGCTGTGCAGGAGAAATGTATGGGTGAGGAGCAGAAGTTCTCCAAAGCAGTTCAGCCTAAGGCAGGAGGGGCTTCGGGGTCGCAGAAGAGGCCTTGGGAGCAGACTGTAGCACCCCGTTGTGGGCGTTGTCGTCGCCAGCATTTTGGAGAGTGTCTCCAGTGCTTTAACTGTGGTCTGGTTGGGCATATCTCGAAGAATTGTAGGAAGCCGCCACGTACTCAGGTTGCAGCGCCAGCAGCAGCAGTAGCACCAGCAGTGGCAGCGAGGAACTGTTACGGCTGCAACCAGCCGGGTCACATCTACAGAGATTGTCCGAGGAGAGGCAATGCAGCGCTTCCACCACCACCGAAGCGTCCAGCCATCGCTCCACGGGTCTTTACAGTTGGAGATCCCCAGGGAGTTGAACCGATAGCGGGTATGTGACTTTTTCATACTTGTTGTGTTTGAGTATTTTGGTTTGTGGTTGTCATGTGTAGTTAGCAAAATCTCGTGTAGGATCGGTTTCGGTTGGAGGAAAGTCAGCTCACACTTTATTCGACACGGGAGCCTCTAATAGTTTTGTGAGTCCACGCTTAGCCCAGTCTTGGCCTTTTCGGGGTGTCTTCGAACCGAAGGCTAAGAAGATTCAGACTGCCGGCACGGAGAAGTTGGGAGCAGTCGGCATTCATCGCAATGTACCAGTTATTCTTGGAGGAGTTGAGTTTCTCGGAGATTTGACGGAGCTGGAGATGAGCTGCTACGATGTTATACTTGGAATGGATTGGTTGTCACGACATCAAGTAGTACTGGATTGTCCGAGAGCGAGAGTCCATATCCCCAGAGCAGAAGGGAAGATCATATTCCAGGGGATTCAGACGCACCATGGAATTTCCATTGTCTCCATGTTGCGCGCAGATGAGCTACTGGAGAGAGGAGCAGAAGGATTTTTGGCGACCATTTCGATGGTTAAGGAGGATGGTCAGCAGGAGCTGCATGACATTCCAGTGGTTTCCGAGTACGAAGACGTTTTTGAGGCTTTAAAAGGGCCGCCACCAGCTAGAGCAGACGTTCTTGCGATCGAGGTGGAGCCAGGAGCAACACCAGTTTCACGAGCCCCATACCGCCTTGCACCAGCTGAGATGGCGGAATTGAAGAAACAGTTGGAAGAGTTATCGGATAAGGGATTTATCAGGCCGAGTACTTCACCGTGGGGAGCACCAGTGTTGTTCGTGAAAAAGAAAGATGGGAGTTTCAGACTTTGTATCGACTATAGAGGTCTGAACAAAGTGACCATCAAGAATAAGTATCCGCTTCCGCGTATTGACGAGTTGTTGGACCAGTTGCAGGGAGCTTCTTGGTTCTCTAAGATTGACTTGGCATCGGGATACCACCAGATTGCGATAGCTGATGGAGATGTGCGGAAGACGGCCTTCCGTACACGCTATGGGCATTATGAGTTTGTGGTGATGCCATTTGGATTGACGAACGCACCGGCAGCGTTCATGAAGCTTATGAATGATGTGTTTCGGGAGCACTTGGATAAGTGTGTGATCGTTTTCATCGACGACATTTTGGTTTATTCTCGGAGTAAAGAAGAGCATGCTGAGCATTTGAGGATTGTGCTGGATAAGCTTCGGGAACACCAGTTGTTTGCCAAGCTGAGTAAGTGTAGCTTTTGGCAGAGGAAGATTGGATTTTTGGGCCATGTGATTTCAGAAGTAGGAGTTGCAGTAGATCAGGAGAAGATTACCGCCATTTCAGAGTGGCCGACGCCAAAGAATGCTACGGAGATCCGCAGTTTTCTCGGTTTGGCAGGGTACTACAGGAAGTACGTCAAGAGTTTTGCTAGCATTGCAAAGCCGATGACAAAGCTGACGGGCAAAGACGTCAAGTTTGATTGGTCAGACGATTGCTCGAGGAGTTTCACTGAGTTAAAGCGACAGCTGACCCATGCGCCCGTTTTGGTACTCCCGAGGCCAGGGATACCATATGAGGTTTACACTGATGCGTCAGGCACTGGTTTAGGATGTGTATTGATGCAGGAAGGTCAGGTCATTGCATATGCATCACGTCAGTTGAGGCCTCACGAGGTCAACTATCCTACGCATGATTTGGAGTTAGCAGCAGTTGTATTTGCACTGAAGATCTGGAGATCATATTTATATGGGGAGAAGGTGAAGATCTTCACGGACCATAAGAGTTTGAAATATATCTTCACTCAGGCGGATTTGAATTTGAGGCAGCGTAGGTGGGTCGAGTTGTTAGCAGACTACAACCTGGATATTGCTTATCATCCGGGAAAAGCTAATCAAGTAGCAGATGCCTTGAGCAGGCGCAGGAGCGATGTTTCAGGAACCAAGGAGGTTCAAGAGTTTACTAGGACACTTGCTAGTCTCAGATTGTGTGCCACTACCGTGGAAGGTGAGGCAGTTGGCCTCGAGGCTGTGGAGCAAGCAGATTTGTTATGGAAAGTGCGTAAGGCTCAGGATGCTGATAAGGCTTTGTGTAAGCAGATCGAGATTGAGAGTATTGGATATCATACAGCTTCGAGTGGGATGTTCATGTATCGGAACCGGGTTTGTGTGCCTAATGATGAGTTGTTAAAAAAGGAAATCTTGCAGCAGGCACACCACTCGCGTTTCTCTATTCATCCAGGAAACACCAAGATGTACAAGGATCTCAAGCGTTATTATCATTGGCCTGGCATGAAGAGGGATGTTGCTTCATTTATATCGCAGTGTCAGACGTGTCAGATGGTCAAGGCCGAGCATCAGGTGCCTAGCGGGTTATTGCAGAACCTGCCATTGCCAGAGTGGAAATGGGACATGGTAACTATGGATTTTGTGACGGGGTTGCCAACCACCTTAGGTGGAAAGAATGCCATCTGGGTAATCGTGGATAGACTTACCAAGTCAGCCCATTTTCTAGCTATTAAGAAGACGGACAGAGCTGATCAGTTAGCACAGACTTACATCAGCGAGATTGTGAGATTGCATGGAGTTCCTGTCAGCATTGTATCAGATCGAGATACAAAGTTTACGTCCGAATTTTGGAGAGCCTTCCAGAAGGCGCTTGGGACGAAAGTGCATATGAGTACGGCTTATCACCCGCAGACAGACGGTCAGTCAGAGAGGACGATTCAGACTTTGGAGGATATGCTTAGAGCTTGTGTTTTGGATTGGGAAGGGAGTTGGGCAAAGTACCTACCCCTAACGGAGTTTGCCTACAATAATAGTTATCACTCGAGCATTAAGATGGCGCCATATGAGGCCTTTATGGTAGGCCTTGTCGCACACCGCTTTGTTGGACCGAAGTGGGGGAGCGACGTGAGATAGAACCTGCAATGGTTCAAGAGACAGTTGAGCAGGTTGAGATGCTTAAGATACGGCTTAGGGAAGCCCATGACCGTCAGAAGAGTTATGCAGATAAGCGGCGTAAAGATTTGGAGTTCCAGGTTGGCGACCTGGTATACCTGAAAATGAGGACATTTCAGGGAGGATCTAAGACTCGGAAGCTGAAGAAGCTTAAACCGAGATATATGGGACCATATCCCATTTTGGAGCGAATTGGAGCAGTTGCTTACCGATTGGATTTATCCGAAGAGTTATCAGATTTCCATGACGTGTTTCATGTTTCTGTTTTGAGGAAAGTCGTGAGAGAACCGGAGCTCATTTTGCAGCAGCCGCCCAGTGACCTTGGTAGGAATTTGCGTGCGCCGTGTCAGCCAGTAGAGCTATTGGATCGCCAAGTGAGAGCAGATGATGGTATGATGACTATGTTGGTCAAAGTTCGTTGGGAGAGAGATGGTATTCAGGAGGAGACTTGGGAGTCCGAGCCCCAGATGAGGATTGATTATCCGGAGCTTTTCCGGGTTGACATTGGGCATGACAGCTTATGAATTGAATTCGGGGACGAATTCCTTGTAAGTAGGGGAGAATTGTAATGACCCTAAATGTAATGACCCCAAAAATTTGACCAAACTATCCCAAAGGCCATTTTGCCTTTCTTTAAAAGAGAGAGAGAGAGAGAGAGAGAGAGAGAGAGAGAGAGAGAGAGAGAGAGAGAGAGAGAGAGAGAGAGAGAGAGAGAGAGAAGAGAGAGAGAGAGAGAGAGAGAGAGAGAGAGAAGAGAGAAAGAGAAGAGAGAGAGAGAAGGAGCAACCGTGTGCCGTGACCACTTGAGCTCGTCACCACCGTTCGCTGCAGCTTAGAATCGCCGGAAACCGCCATGCAGTTAAGCTTAGTTTCGTCCGTTTAGTAATTCGCCGATAACTCTCTAACCGTTGCGAATCTCGTGCATCCAAGACCATCATCGTGTTCCTCTCGTCAAGACGAAGCCGTAGACACCAACCACGCCTCAATCGGAGCCCGGACGAAGCCGCACGCGCCTCCCGAAGATTCGCCTCGGCCGCGCGTGAAACACACGCGCCGCCGCCGTCCGCCGCAACTCCGCCGCCGGACCACCGTCCTCCGCCGCAGCTCCGCCGTCGCCGCCGGCCAACTTTCCGGTAAGCCACCGCCGGATCTCCGCCGTTGCCGCCGGTGACCGCCACCGGTGACTCGCCGGAGACTCGCCAACTCGGCCGAGTCGACCCGGTGAGTCAACTCGGTTGACTCGGTTAACCGGTTGGTTAGCCGGTTTAAATTGATTTCAATTCGGTTAGGTTAAACCGGTCGGTTAAATCAATTGGAAATCGGTTAGGATAAACCGGATTAATTAATTAATTAATTATTAATATTAATTAAATATTAATTAATAATTGATCTTTGACCAGCGGGTTGACTTTTCCGTAAATACCCGTTTTAAAACCGTTCGAAAGGCGTTCTGACTCGAAATTTCGATCTGATTTCAGATTTGGAGTCCATTTGAGCAGCTGGAGTTCATATATACCACTTCTCTTCATTGCTAAGGTGAGGGCTACTCCGTTAAATCCCGAGCTAGTTTAGTACTACCATTATGGAAAGTTTAGTTTCGAAACATGGATCCGTCTCTTTGAATCGAGTCTGTTTGAGAGTCTTGGTTGTTCGTTATTGATATTGATTGTTAAACCGGAAATAGGATAATAGAGGATTCAACGGTTGATTGAAATGATTGCTGCTAAAACTGTTAATTATATATATGTATATATGTTAGTCCATGTTTGAGATTGCGGGGTGCATAGGTATCTGCACTAGGCCGCGGAATTTGCGGGGTACAGAGACGTTTGTACTAGGCCGTGTGATTGCGGGGGCACATGACGTCTGTGCTAGCTACGCCTTGTTTGAGAGATCGCGGGGTACGGAGATATCTGTACTAGGCCGTGTGTTTAGCGGGGTACAGAGACGTATGTACTAGGCCGCTTGTTTGTGGAGATTGCGGGGGTACAGAGTGGACTACTGTACTTACGACGCTGTAGAGTTATATATATATATATTTATATCCTTATGAGGAAATGCGGTATGTTATTATCGCATTGGTTGTAGCGTGTCTAGTCCACTAGACATATGTGATTGTTCTGTGTGGTGTAATAGACACCGTGTTTGCTTCATGCTAGAGCTAGGCCTACATAGTTGTAGTGCTATGAACTGAGTCAGTGGTTTGCGGTTTAGCATCCCATACCTCACTGAGCGATTCCCCTGTCGCTCACCCTCCTCCTTCTTTCCCCCTTTCCCCCTTCTTTCCCCCTTTCAGGTGAGACCGACGAGCAGGAGTGATTATACCGGACCGGTGCTTTTGGGCTTTTACTACTATTGGTTTTTGGGCTTCTATCGTTTTATCGCTTTTATCGTTATCGGGCCTCTAGGCCTTTGGGCTTTTATCGTTTATGTTATTTCGTATTTCGGACTCTCGTTTATGTCGTACTTTATGTTTCAGATTTTATTTATATTATGGAATTCAAGCGTGGATGTTGACTTTCAAATATTTATATATGGATATTTCAGATATTTGTACTTATCGAATTATTTTTACTATTTCGAAAGTGACGGGTGTCACACAAGATGTCCCTGATGATGGGAAGTTGGGAACGAGATGTTCGGCGGCAACGTGGATATAAAGCAAGTGAAGAAGAGATCCATCCTAAGAGGAAAGCTCTCATGTGTGGTTTCGTAAGACAATGGTTTGAACATTTTTGCTTTATGTTCTGAGTCGACCGGCAAGGCAAACTTAGCCGTTGGATTTCAGACTGGACGCTATGGGAAGATCTTGTATCTTCGCCTTGGTCAGAGAAAGAGAAAACATGTTCCTTCGCGCATGGTGATTTCACATGCCTTAGGTCCCAATAGAATCCTTCTTCTTCATTACGGTAAGCCATTATTGTTCCCAGGAAATTGGAGAAGAAGCCTTCGTCTTGTTTA
>NW_026014490.1:0-82333 GCF_020379485.1 Brassica napus | reverse complement strand
TAGCAGAATACTGAGATGTTACCGCCTCCATGTCGGCGAAAGGCAAGAACCTCAAGGCCAAGTGGGACCAGTAGAGCGTAACAAAATAATGACGCACCTGTAAAAATATAATTAAGTCAGACGAATCAATAGACAAATTATAAATTATTGTAAATTAAAATAGACAAACCAGAAAAGGTAGTTACTTGCATGTCCAATATAAGTCTGGAACGATTGAAAACCATAATATTCTTCAAAGTAGGACGTCCTATTGTAAGGGTGTTTGAGAATATCGACGATGGTAAATATATCTGAATAGAAAAAAAATCATTTCATGAAAAAGTTCAAATTCAATGATTTTAGTTTAATTCATGATGTTTACCTTAAACAGTTTGTTGGCCATATCCTCTTCAGTCACATTTGGAGGAGTGTGAGAGGCCGCTATTAGCCAGCGACGGGTATGAGGCAATGTGCAAAAATTTATGGATGTGTGATGAGGAGCATCCATAAAGCACTGTAGAATAGAAAACATAGAAAATTTAGTATGCTAAGTAAATTGGTAAATAAAGGACAGAACTTAAATAATTACCAGACTACAGATGTCATCCGACTGATTGGATCTATGGGAGAAAGCCCAATTATAGCCAAACGGATCGCGCAATTTTGCGACAATCCCTCTCGATGCTTCAGACTCAGTGATTAACTCTGTTTGATTTAATGCTCCACGTGTAATCGCAGCATCCATAACAGCTTTAACATCAACGGCCAATTGAATTTGGGTTGGGAACCACTAATCAAAATGAGAAACAGAAACTAAGTTAGAACAAATAAAGACTAAAAAGTAAAGGAAGGTTCAAAAAGATACCAATTTGGATCGATATTTCCTTTTGAGATAACCAGAAAATTCCGAGCAAGTTTAAGTTCAACTTGAGCAAGCGTAAAGCTTTTCTTCAATACTGCCCCAAATACAGTATTATAGAAAGTAGATGCAGCAGCAACACCATCGGGATCCATTAAAAGATGGTATTTAAGATTCTTCCACGAAAAGGAAGCCAGTTCCCTGTATCAAAAGAAAACAAAATAATGAACATTTCATCAAAAGCGATCAGAAAAGATCTGAATAAAAACATAGCGCAAAAAGAGAGTTGAGCAGAGCGTATACAAGTAAACTTAGGCGATATAAGTAAATTTGCTTAGGTGACTAAACAAATCTGAGATTAAAACAAGTTAAGCATCCGTGGCTCAAAATATGCAAATATGACAACCTAACCAGCAACATTTGAATAGAGATTATAGAGGTCATAAGAAAACCTGCAAATCGTGGTGGAATATCTCTGTAGAAAGAGAGAGAGAGATGCGACTTTCGAAAACAAGCCTGAAAAGAACAGACGAACGATTTCAAGTAAGCAGACATGGATAGAAACAGGGAAATGAAAGATGAGAAGAGGAGAGATAAAAATGCATCAAACCTGAGACTCGGTTGAATATCTCGCCGGTGAGGGAGAGTCGACTTTTGAAAAACCCTAGAGATTGAAACAACGAACCGAAAGCCACTAAATATCAGGGCATTAAATCATATTGGGCCGAATAGTATTGGGCTTTGGGTATGTGGGACACGGCAATTAAACCATTGTGGTATGGGATTGACCCATAGAGAATTACCACTGAAAATCATATAGTTTTTTTTTTAAAAAACATAGAAAACGATTTCATAAAATCATCCGAATGAAACAGAAAAACAAAACAAAAAGAAACATCTAAGACCATTCCTAATCAGCGATCAAGGATGTGGGTTTAAGCCCTCATCATCATCCCTACCAGGATCAAGGATCTGAGATTGGTCATCATCAACTTGACCACCGGATTTGAGTTTGCCATTAAAAAGAAAAAGAATAACGTAAGGGTACAAGAGAATCATAAAACGATTTTGGTAAAACATCATAACGAACAAGAGATTAAAACCAAAACTTATGAACAAACAAACGCCTAAGAAGAAGTTTTGATGAAAGAAGAAACATAATGAGAATGAGAACGCATGCGGGACGTATTTAAAGAACATGGGTGGGGTCAGATTAGGTAGGGCGCAAGCGCAATTGCCGCTTACGTTTCTAATTAATGGCGCAAATTTCGCGTGATATCTTACCTAAACCTATTTTTATACTCCCTTCGTTTCATAATATAAGGCTATGACCGGTGACCTTTTCGGAAACACGAGGAACGAATAGGAAAAGAACGTATAGGAATAAAATGGCAGGAATGAAAAGGAATGCTTGTTCCTTATCAAATTTAACAAGGAATGCTTTTGTTCTATATTTCTCTACAAAAAAAGAATGAAGAGGAACAAAAAGGAAAAACTATTCCTTGTGAATACTGAATTTTTTTGGGAATGATAAGGAATTCAGTGTTACCTTTCGTTCCTTGGTCACCATTTAGTTTTGGTTAAAAACACGAAGATTAAAAAACTTTTTATGTTTTTAAAAAGTATTTTATAATAATATGTTAGATATAATTTAACCAATAAAAAATAAGTCTATTTAATTTGATTGGTCACACCGTATTCAATAAATATAAAAGTTACCTAGAAATACGAAAACTACTTACATTTTGAAATAAAAATATTTTTCTAAAACTACTTAAAATATGAAACAGTATTTATTAAAAAAATATATTCCTTCCTTTTTGTTTTTGATAATAATATATAACTATGTCTATTAAATTCCCAAGTGGATGATCACATGCAATGAACGATTCCCGTCTTATTTTATTATCTTTATTTATGAAAAGGATATATCTTCTTCCCTTTCTTAAAAAACAACAAGATTGTCTGTTCTTTTCTTTTTTTCTTTTTGGAAAAGTCGTTGTGATATCTTTGTTTAGTGAACAACTGGATCTCATGCAAACGAAAATTTATGTGGGTCGTGCATCGTGTTCTCGACAACCAACCAAAGTGGGACATGCGTAGTAACCACAAGCACCTCTGTCTAGAGCCGTTCCCGTGTCCAACCCATTTCCTTGGGGACCACCTGTATATTTTACTGAATAATATATAATTAAGCACATTAATTAGTTGTTTCAATTCAAATCGTAACAAAAAAACAAACAAATTCCACCATATCTTACTTACTTATGTCTCCTATATTACAATTATCCGTTATATACTAAAGTATAAGTAGCATGACGAATGTTGGGGTCAAAATCGTTCACGACGGAATCGATATCCGAAAGTCCTCAGAAAAACCGAATCACGGTCAAAACTTCAAAAGCCGAGAAAACGATTAGCCGAAACGGATCGCCCGGGAGCTCGGCCGCGACATGAGCCAGCTCGCCCGGCGAGCGCGGCCAATTCTCCGCGGACCATTCCGAACCCGGTCCCATCCCATAACCATGCATCTTCGTCCGAAGTTTCCGTAACTCAGTCTTCGGGTCCGTGGATACGACACCAATGTTCCGTCTAAAAAACATCGTCGAAAGTATGCAGGAAGTTGGAAAGGTTATGTTTCTCGAACAATTTCCTATTCTTCGGAGTAGAGCAGGTTACGGTTAACTTAACACCAACTGCCTCGGCTATGCGAAGAAACAGGGTTCCGTTGGAAGAACCATGCCTATACCAACGGCTACTTCGCGAGTAAAATCGTAAAAACGCTTAAGTCTCGATACGGCCCAAAGAGGGTCCGAATTGCGGACAACGACCCATCTATGGTCCCAAAAGACTTGAACCCAAAGACTGGTATGACGGTTTATCTCATCCACGGGAAGAGATAAATGTCAAATTTCCGAAGATAATCACAAAGAAGAAGGAAGTATGTAGAAGCCCATTTCACGACAAATCCGGCCCGAGAAGAGGTTAACCGACCTAAGGAGGAGTATATAAGGAGGACCTAGGACGAAGAGGAGGGCATTTTAAGAGAAAACTTAATACTTAGAGCAATTTAGGCATTTTTCTGTTTTTTACTACCGAGCTGCGACTCGACTAGGTTAGAACTTAGGTGGCTAGACTAGCGAACATACCGACAGCTCTAGTGGCCTAGGATCTTACCTGTTGTTCACGCTCATACGTGAATTCGGAAATAAGACCTCTTTGTTCTCTTTTCGCTCTTTTACGATTTATTACTTTCGAATCTTTCATATTGATTGTGTTGTGCGTGGCCCAGCAGATAACCGGGACCTTCAGGGAAGGCTAGGTTAACTTGGCTTTCCTCCGATTAACAAAACTCGACGGTGTGAATTTCGGTTCCCACAGTTTGGCGCTAGAAGGAGGGGGGTACGGATCTATCTCTCTCGCAACCACACACGCTCAGTCCGATATGACGACCAACGCTGACAAAGACCCGCAAACGCACGACGGGACTCCCGTCGATGCCAACGCTGATAAAACTCCAGCTGGAAACATATCAACGATCACTGCCGACACCGCGATACTAGACCAGATGAAGGAAATGTTCGCCTCCGCTCAGAAAAAGACGGACGAATAAGGAAAACTCGTGGCCTCTCTCGCAAAACAGGTGGAAACCTTAACGGCGAAGGCCAGGAACAAAGCCCCGCGCGGAACCACAAGAGCCCACAGCGGTAGAAGACTTGATTTTGAAACTCCGGGAAATCGAGCTGCACACGCGGACAAGGCTTCCTCAGGCCAAACCCCTGATGAAACGGGCCAGCCAAGTGCACAGCCAACTGCAGAGAACCTTCCACCTCCTACCGGGAGCAACGAAGGAGAAGAAATCGAGCGCATCGACCTGGATATAAGCGACCAGTACGATCACTCGGACAACGGTGCTGACATCCACCCAAGAAGAACGCAAAGCCAGTCCGCTCGGCAGGACGCGTCCTTCAAAAAACCCATGACCGAAGAAGAAGAAAACCTCTATTGGGTAGAACAGGAGGAGCTGGCCGAGAAGCAGGCCAGGATCCACCGCGGCCAATACAGACAAGCTCGCAAGGCTGCCGGAAATCCTGATGAGATCCACGATCTCCGCGAGTACATCGCGAAAACCGTAGTGGAGGTGAAAGCGATGAAATCACAATTCCACCAAACGACAAGCGCTGCGCCCGAGATCGACAGACTTCTCGATGAAGCACGCAAAACCCCGTTCACTGCCCGAATTACTGAGACCAACGTCTCGGACCCGGGGAAGATCAAAATTTCCATCTACGATGGCACCACCGACCCGAAAGCGCACCTGCAGTCTTTCCAGATCGCGATGGGGAGGTGCAAACTCAAGGAACACGAACGAGACGCTGGCTACTGCCTCCTCTTCGTCGAAAACCTCAAAGGAGCCGCGCTCGAATGGTTTTCTCGCCTAAAACAAAATTCCATCGAAAGTTTCCGCCAGCTTGCTTCAGATTTTCTCAAACAGTATTCCATGTTCATGGACAGAGAAACCTCAGACGTCGATCTCTGGAGCCTGTCTCAAAGAGAAGACGAGCCACTTCGCGAGTTCATGAACAGATTCAAGCTAGTAATGGCAAAAGTAACCGGGATCAGCGACAAAGTGGCGATCGATGCTCTGAAGAAAACTCTCTGGTACCGGTCGAAATTCCGGCAATGGGTATCCCTCGAAAAACCGAGAACGATTCAGGATGCTCTTCATAAGGCAACGGACTTCATCGTAATGGAAGAGAAGATGAAAATCCTCTCCCAGAAGTACAACCTGCAGAAGACGCCCACAAAAAAGAAAACCTCTCGAAACGACAAGTATGTCCACCACGAGGGAGAAGATATCCAGGGCGAGCACAACTACACTATCAATTCCGAACAAGGGAAGACCTCCGAAAACACCTGGTCCAGGAACCAGTATAAGGATAACTCGGCGCAAGGCTAGCCGCAAAACTCCTCGCTGGCGACCTCTCGAAGATCACTAGCATAAAAGACCTCATCCTGGATTCCGACTGCCCTCCCTGGACTGATAAAGAGTCTCCCGAGAGGGACGCATGCGCAAATCAGTCTCGCGAGAAACGCGGAAGAAAGCAGGATGACCTTGGAGACAGTTGTACCCGCCAGAGGATAAACATGATCATTGAAGAATCGCAATTCTACCGCGACTCTGTTTCATCCATCAAGGCCTACGGAAGAAAGGCGGAAACAAGTTCTAACTGGACGACTCGGTCCCTGACCGACAACAGTCCAAACGATAAGATTGTTTTCGAGGAGGAGGAAACCGTCGGACTGGATAAACCTCATTGCGACCCGCTTGTCATCGACTTGGTGATTCGAGATCTCGAAGTGGGAAGAATCCTCGTCGACACATGCAACACGGTCAACGTCATTTTCCGCGACACTCTCCGGAGAATGAACATCGAACTCGGGAAAATCATCCCGGAACCAAAACCACTGACCGGTTTTTCGAGCACAACATCAATGACCCTCAGATCGATCAAACTTCCGGTCATGGCAAGGGAAGTCACGAAAATCGTTGACTTCGCCGTAGTCGATAACCCGGCCATCTATAATGTTATTATGGGAACCCCATGGATCAACGCAATGAAGGCGGTACCATCGACTTACCACCTTAGCATCAAGCTCCCAACACCAAACGGAACAGCAGTAATCTGGGGATGCCAGAAATAATATAGGCTCTGCTTTTTGGCCGAGCATAAGCTACGACAAACTCGGAACACCCCTGCGGTTAGCCCGGAGCGAGTCAAGAAAACTCAGAGTATTCTCAAAGGTTCCACAAAGAGCGATTCGTAATCACTTGCCCAGGCAACGGCTCCGGACAGCGACGCGATCCCGGAGTCCATCGCCCTACCAGCGGAAAACCCGACTCACGAAACGGCCACCGATTTAACTAAAGCCTCAACGGCCGAAGTAACAGAAACGGCCCTATCCAACGAGTAGGAACACCCGCAACAACAAAGCAGAACTACGAGATGGCTTGATCCTCGAAAGAGGTACGTAGGCAGCTTGTCCTATTGACAAGTTCAGCTATCCCCCTCTCCAAAAAGGGGGGGGGGGAGTGGGTACGTATACTCGTGTACTCCCACAAAGTTCGGAATATCCACACATGTACTTGATATTTTCGAATCTTTTCCAATAAAACTCATTTTATTTCGGTCTCTCGATTCACTTGCAATAAGCCACAACAATCAGAGATTAACCTGAGAAACACCCAAAACAAGGGTCTCCAAACATGCATACCTTTCAAGCAGTCCTTGGATGGGAACTAACTTAAACAACAATCACTACGTATCAATGGTCAAGCAAGGACAAATACAACTTCTCTAAAAATGAAGATCGTAACTTTCTCACTACAAAGGATATACCTTTCGGAAAAAAACGAGACGTCGTAAATATTTTCGAGATAAATTATCCAAACACACGGTCCGTCCGCGACTCTAAAAACAAAAACAAATTGCCTGTCGATTGGCCCCGACGGACAAACCCAAAACGTTCTCAAAAAAGAACTCGTAGTCTAACCTTTCATAAAAGTAAAGGTTCTCTTACATCCGACGAGGATACCATAGCGCGCTATACAAGAAATCCAAAATTTTGACCAGCACTCCAGACGGTCTCTGGAGAGTGCTCGGTTCGTTCCATACAAGTTGTATAAGCCGGCGCCAAGTCGCGGACTTTAAATCGGAAAGAACCAGGTAGAATCACCCACAGGAAAAACGAGAGCCGATCCGTCATCGCACAGCCTTAGAGCCGAAAGTAAACCTAGGTCTTGCCCTAAACCCAGTCCTACTGGTCCACTAACATCTCAAGACATGATACGATATCTTAAAAACATGTCTCATCGTCTATATATAATACGCTCACAAAACTTCGCGAAACTCCTAAACGTTTCCGAACGCCCTCGTTCAGTAAGAGCAAACGAACAAGACGATAAACTAAGAGTTAAGATACAAAGTGACTACTCGTATCTTTCCCTCACACTTGGCAGAAGTATAAACTAAAACGCACAGAATGTCAATCATTCATCATATATATAGAAGCCGCAAAAAACGGCTAGGACCCAAAGCCACCAAATGGCCGGTCTCAAACACATAGTTCACATAGCCTCGCAAGGCCATAACACACATAAATCAAATACGGCCACACTCGGCCTAGATACATCAAACATCGAAATAAAACTAAGGGAAATAATCCCAACAATCCTCAAAGCTCAAAGTCGAAGAACCCGGACATGGAGACCCCGAACGAGCTCGCAGGCTGGTCCACCTCTCCATCCGCGACTCCGGCACATTCATCACCAACACCGGTTCCCGCTTCCGCCGTGTCCTCCGAGACCTCGATGGAATCCCAAAGCTGTCGGACCCTTCCTTCGATCGGAGGAACCAAGGATTCGGCATGGGCACACCCGTTCATAAGACCCGACATCTCAGAGACCTCGGCAGGAAAAGAGAAGTCCTCGTTCTGCGACTTGTAGAGGTAGCAACCGAGCCACGGCACTCGCGAAAAACACCCACGAATTCTTGAGCATCCTTAAAGCTCTCGAATTCGGTGGCAAACAAAGCAGCCCTCCGCTTCATTTCGGCGACAATCGCTCTCTTTCCTCTCCTCTCCGCACGGACAAGGGCCCGAGAATGGAGCTCAGCCTGTCTCCGACTCTGTTCTCCGACCTCCTTCCGAAACCTTTTCTTTGAGCAAAGAGAGATCTTGGAGAAAAAATTTCTATCTTGAAGGAATCTTTTCTTAAGGGAAGAAGTGAGTAAAGAATTTGAAAAACTTACTTCCCTTACTTATACAATTTTTTCTATTCACCTTCAATCTTTCGACAAACGATTACGTCCAATTCCACATAGAACAGACCATACCGCAAGGTAGGACCTAACACCCAGGTCCACGGATCCTAGCTAGCTGGGGGGGCTAACTATTGGGGTCAAAATCGGTCATGACGGAATCGATATCCGAAAGTCCTTAGAAAAACCGAATCTCGGTTAAAACTTCAAAAGCCGAGAAAACGAATAGCCGAAACGGATCGCCCGGCGAGCTCGACCGCGACACGAGCCAGCTCACCCGGCGAGCACGACCGTGTTGCCAGTCGACTCGCCGGTGAGCTCGGCCGCGACACAAGCTAGCTCGCCCGGCGAGCACGGCCGTGTTGCCGGTCAACTCGCCGGCAAGCTCGGCCGCAACACGAGCCAGCTCGCCCGGCGAGCACGGCCGTGTTGCCGGTCGACTCGCCGGCGAGCTCGGCCGCGACACGAGCCAGCTCGCCCGGGGAGCACGGCCGTGTTGCCGGTCGACTCACCGGCGAGCTCGGCCGCGACACGAGTCAGCTCGCCCGGCGAGCGCGGCCAATACTCTGCGGACCATTCCGAACCCGGTCCCATCTCATAACCATGCATCTTCGTCCAAAGTTTCCGTAACTCAGTCTTCGGGTCCGTGGATACGACACCAATGTTCCGTCTAAAAAACATCATCGAAAGTATTCGGGAAGTTGGGAAGATTATGTTTTTTGAATGGTTTCCTATTCTTCGTAGTAGAGCAGGTTATGGTTAACTTAACACCAACTGCCTCGGCTATGCGAAGAAACAGGGTTCCGTTACCATGCCTATACCAACGGCTACTTCGCGAGTAAAATCATAAAAACGCTTAAGTCTCGATATGGCCCAAAGAGGATCCGAATTGCGGACAAAGGCCCATCTATGGTCCCAAAAGACTTGAACCCAATGACTGGTATGACGGTTTATCTCTTCCGCGGGAAGAGATAAATGTCAAATTTCCGAAGATAATCACAAAGAAGAAGGAAATATGGAAAAGCCCGTTTCACGACAAATCCGGCCCGAGAAGAGGTAAACCGACGTAAGGAGGAGTATATAAGGAGGACATAGGACGAAGAGGAGGGCATTCTAAGAGAAAAGTTAATACTTAGAGCAATTTAGGATTTTTCCGTTTTTTACTACCGAGCTGCGACTCGACTAGGTTAGAACTTAGGTGGCTAGACTAGCAAACATACCGACAGCTCTCGTGGCCTAGGATCTTACCTGTTGTTCACGCTCAAACGCGAATTCGAAAATAAGACCTCTTTGTTCTCTTTTCGCTCTTTTACGATTTATTACTTTCGAATCTTTCATATTGATTGTGTTGTGCGTGGCCCAGCAGATAACTGGGACCATCAGAGAAGGCTAGGTTAATTTGGCTTTCCTTCGATTAACAAAACTCGACGGTGTGAATTTCGGTTCCCACAACAAATCAAAATTGCTATGTAGAAAATTTTAAAAAACAAAAAAAAATAATTTCTACATAGAAAAGATTTAAAAAAAATAAAAACAATTTCGTTTAAAAAATATTAAATGCAAAAAAAATGGAAAATAAAACTGTTTTGTTTCTTAAACTGTTTCTATTTGTTTTTAATATAAATAAAAATCTACATCAAATAAAATTCATTTTATACTCGGTGTTCCTAGCTTAACTAGTAAAGTCTTCTTTCGAAAGGGTAGACGTGCCATGTTCGAGTCTCAACAACTGCAGGGAGGGGATTAAACAACCGGCTCTTGTCCTTGGCCCAAAGAGATTATGGGTTTAGGCCCATAAATTCTTGAATTCAAAAAAAAAAAAATATTTTATTTCTCACACTACACCATCACTATTTTTGGAACGATTAATCTTTTTTGAGATTTTACTCCCTATGGTATAAATTCAAATTTATCTTTGCGTACATTCATTGCAGCTTCCTAAATTCTCATGATTCCACTTTCTCTCTCTCTAAGTGTGAAGAAATTGCAATTTTTAACTAAATAAATGAATGGTTTCTAACGAGAGTAGGATTCTGGATGGACATAGTCTCTGTGAAACCCCTCAGATAGTAACTAGCTCGTTATATCATCAGAAAATCTGAACATGCCTCTGCTGTATTGTATTGTTTTCTTCACCTAAACACATCGCCTCTGGTTGTTGTATTGTTGTCTCATCGAGGATTTTGATGATGCCATAGCGGAGTTGGACACTCTAGGTGAAGAGTCATACAAAGACAGCACCTTGATCATGCAGCTACTCCGTGACAACCTCACTCTCTGGACATCCGACATGCAGAGCACGTATGGGATCCATATGTAATCATTTGAAATTTTTTTTATATTATCTCAGTTTATTGGTGCTAAAGTTATATGCTTGTGGGGTGAATAAGGCAAAAGAAAAATCTAAAAAAACATATGTTAATTTTAAGGTTGACTTCATGTTTTGAGTCAATTTTGCAAATAACCCAATAAAAACTTGATTGTATAGATTGTAGACGAGTGTTTAATTTAAAATTAATTGGTAATAAATATATTAATTTATGAGGATGATTGGAGAAAGCTGTTAGTACTATAGACAACTTTAATTCTCTCCACATCACTAAATTAAAAGCAATCAAGCTTTGGTTAATTTTTTAAATTTTACACCCATATCTACCTTTTTATTTATTTTGTGGCTGTGGAGAGCTAATTTTTTAGAGCATTTTTTCAACTGCTTTGAAAAATGTTTTTTTCTCCTTTTTGTAAAACATGTATGCTTCATTTCTTCTATAGTAATACGTTTCACTAACATAAATATAATAATATATTTCTTACATATATAATCCACAAAAATGTTACAAATACTATTAAAATATGTATTACATATATATATGTATATAAATTAAAAAGTTCACACACATGTGTAAATAAAAACTACATATATTAATTTACATCATAATCAATTTGTAATTTCTACAATAAATTATTAACTTCTAAATTTTATTCTAATTTTCAAATATTACTATTTTAATGTTAAAGGCCAATCATGCTTTCTTTGAAAAATCCATAACTAAAATCTTACAACTACAGCACAAAGTCATACTATATAAATTCTATATCAAAAATATAAATCTACGGCTGTAACTAATCATACTATATCTCTCTTACGTATTGTTTAAGATCTTTTTCAATTTTTGATGTAAGACACTGTTCTTCTCCACATCTAAAACAGATTGGAATTGTTTTGTTCATCAATTTGATTTTGGTATTAAAAGACTTTGGCATGGCGTCTTTCGTTTGGCATACTTAGCCATTAATTTTTTTGGCTAAACTTCAATTATATATCTTCACATAAAAAAACTAAAGTCGGCCGAATGATTCAACCATATATCTATATAACAGTTAGTTCAATTATATATTTTGTTTACAAAATTGTGCGAGAAAAGGCTACTATTTTATTAGTCCCATATGACTTTTTTGTATTTTAATAACATGATTACATTAATAAAAAGTACAAGTTATTAGAACCATAATGAAGAAAAAGACAAAAATAAGTTTAAAGAATAACAAAAGTTATTAGAATGAACAAGAAGAGAAAATGGTGCGTACAAAAGTAGACCTCTCTCTGATAAGGCCCAATGAAAGAGATTCATATGTTCTAAATCGGTTTCTTTACAATTAGATTGTATATAATTTGTATTACAAGCCCTTCACATGAGCCGAGACAAAAGGTTGTGATGAATCCCATGTCAAGTCCACTGTAAGCCAATGGTGAGTACATCCATAGCTCATCGGTGCTCAACAACAACATTTTGTACATATATGCATTTTGGTTAGTACAAACTTACAACATATACATAGATGTTAAAGACTCTGACGAAAACACAAACCGAAAAAAAATTGTGCATACCTTGATTTGAAGCTGCAAGAACTTCACGTAATGGACCGCTTCTTCAAGCATCGTGCTTATATCGACTTTTGTCCCATTCGGTACAAGGTTTTGTAGTGTCTTGAGCCTTTCGTCAAGTGACCCCACACCTTCGCAAGTGGGTCCGCCCCTGCTTACTTGTCTTGTGACGTCACAGTTAGAGTTACTGTTGTGTGGATTCTCTACGTGAAGTTGTTTCCTCTTAAGCGTTGCCGTTTCTTGGAAGTGATTTTGATCCCAAAAATCAAGCATGGTCGGAAGATTCCCTCCCGCATCACGCCAAGTGGGAACATATCAGGAATCAAGAAAGCATGTTGGTCAGAAGACACAAAACGTTGTTCTGATGATGGTGACGAAGATGGCCATTGTAAAGGCTAGAGAGACTAAGCATCTCATCTTGCGGTTTCTCCTCCTTAGATGATGAACACTGATCAAAGTTGAACATCCCCAGGAGAGACTCCAATTCACCATCAACAAAAACATCCATCTCTCTAACCTTCAACACTTGTATTCCTCCCTTCTTATTCTTCTTGTTAGTTTGTTGTTATAATAGTTTTTGATCTTGAGCAACTATATATAGGTTGGAGATTTTACTCGATGATTTGAGGAAGATTTCGTGATGATAAGAGAAATCAAGAGATTCTTAAACTAATTACAATCATTTGCGTCGAGAACAGGCCGTAATTAAATAAATAATACAAAGGCATGCATGATGAAGAACACGATCAGTCAACTTGTGGGGTCGACAATGAGAGCTGAGACCAGCTTTGTTCCTTCACGACACATTACTATATTTTTTTGATATAACCCATCTATTCAAATATACGTATAAGATCGTTAAGAGATTAGTATAATAATGAGAGACAGTTAACATTGGCCACATAAGAGAAGCAGTGAATAATCTACATTATAAAGAGCCAGTTTCAGCACTCCTGATGCGATACGTCAGCAGGTAAGTGAACCCCACTTTTAAAAAGTGTGAAAAAATGTTAAATATGTTGCTCGAACCCGGATTACTGTGATATAAACACCAACATTTATACCACTAAAGTAAAGGATACTTTGTACATTGGATTTCTTATAGTTGACCCCACACATAACTGTAATGTTTCAATACTCACGTGTAACTTTGATCATCGAAACCTATTTAGTAAAATCCGCATTCTGGCCCAATAAAACTTATAATTGGGCTAAATCTCTTTTGTATGTATCTAGGATTTTTATAGTACTTTGTCTCCACCGATAAACCGAAGTGTTACCTTTTTAGCTTATCAAAAAAAATTCTGAAACTTTTCATCTTCACCTCTCTAAATCTCCAACGACCAGTTATGGTACCGTTTCACCTCTGAAACGACCCGTCTCAGTATATATAATTCCTCAAACAAACCTTGAGACCCATATCTCTTATTAAATTACTCCTAAATTGAACTGTCGCAGCTTTTAGCCAACCTTCGAAGATGTAAGCCTGTTGTTGTTGCTTAATCCGTAGTTGCCCCCGCCACCTTTATCCGCCTAGAACATAGTACCCAGGAAAAGGTATTAAAAATTTGAGTTTCTATGGAATACTATATACCATATTTGTTTAATCAATATTCAAGCTATCAGTTTTAATACTTTAAGCGTATGTTTCTCTGGGCAGAATTCTGAGATCCACGGTTCTATCCCAGTTCGTGTGAATCACTACCATCCATCGCTACGATAGGGGGTCGATCGTGAAAGTTTATTGATCGCTCTGAAGTTGTCCGATTAACTAATATGATGTAAACTTTGTTCTGATGGGCTATAACGGAAAGTTATTTGGTTGCTAGGACTAATAGAGGCTGCAAGGCTGGGTACGTCTTAGGCGGAGCTGAAGGACGGTACAACTAGAGCGCCTATTGTCCGGTTTTTGTCGTGCCAACGTGCTATGGAACTTAAGCCTTCCTAGGAGAATCCAGATCACTTCGAAACGTCGGCTGTCATTTTCAACAGGTACCACCGAGATGTAAATTTTTTTATGTTTGTGGTGTGGTTCGACTCAAGATTGAAACTTTTGCTGATGAAATAATGATTTTGTGGATGCATGTCAATTAGATTTGCGAGGCTACAAACTGGTCACTGTACATTGGCAGGAAAAAAATGGCTATGTATGGTTCAGTTGTAACACCGGTGTGGTGCAATGGGGATGAACATGGTAACCAAAGGTGTGCATAATGTTATTGAGTTCCTCAGCGATGATTCCCCTGACATGGATGTGATCGGAATCTCTGGTGAGTTCCTTTTGTATGTTATTGGTTTGATTTTAAAACAATGCATTTTAGCTTAGTGTCATCTTGAGACTTAAAAACTTGAAATTTATTGGTCAGATAACTTCTTCTCCGACATTAACAAACCTGCTGCAATGAACTGCATCGAGGGACCTGGCAGTAATTAAAAGAGAGATAGAGAACAAGGTGTTGAAAATGAGTGTGTCTGTGTGTCTGGCTTGGTGGAGCTCAATATACTCAAGAACCTCACCGTCTATGTTGTTGCAGGCTCTCTAGGTCGATTCAAATCTCATGCCAGCAACATAGTGTTTGATGTATTCATAGCTACTTGCCAAGATCCAGCCCAAAACATGGAGAGCTCTCAAATTGATGGAAGCCATTAATAGCAATCACCGCACCTTCACTATCTCCACCATCACTGAAGATACCATCATAGAGAACCATGGCAAGGTTGTCTAATTTTACTTGCCATCACGTTCATGTATTTCAGGAGCACAGTGAGAAACATTCTTCCAAGCAATGAAGGTGACGTAGGATTGGCAGCATCATCGGGCCCGTCTGTTTTGGGAGACAAGGTCGATGAGGAATGTGATGCAGCAGATCCTCCAGAGATTTCAGACGCTCAGAACAACCGCAAGCGCTGCCGTGAGTGATTGGAAATATCTATTATATTCCTATCAGCCCGTCAACGTCTTTTCTATGCATTTTTAAACTGCTATTATCTTTGTTTTCCATCATAAACTTTGGATATTTTTTCCCTTGCATGTTTTCTCTGTTCGGAGATTTTATTTCTATTTTGGATTATTAATGAAACGTCGACGGGTTCTAACTCATACAAGATTTGTCAGTGGTGTATTTTTTTTGGTTTACCTATTTTTGACATTTTTTTTGTCCACCATAAACTATTTTTAACAAAGTCGAGTAAAACTCTAAAAATAAATAATTTTGCAACCGTATAATTTATAATATTTTCTAGAGTTATTAATTTTTTGTAAAAAATAGTTAATTACAATTCTATATTTTGAAATTAATTTAGGTAAAATAAGAAAATAATTTAATTTATTGTTCGATAAATTGTTTAATTTTTTGAATTCAAATTTTATATTTTGTTCCTTACACTATTTGTTTTATATACTAACAACTACCTAAGTAAATACTAAACAACTTCATAAACTTTATCTTTTGAACATGAAAGCGTTAATAAGCTAATGGTCGATCAAATCATTACGAAAATAATGCATATGAATTCGCCGGTCATTCTTATATCAACTTAATCAAACTGTGTGATTTTCAAATGTTATGTTCATCACCATTATATACAACACGGAAAAACAAAAGTGGAAAAAATAGACTACAAAATCTCGTACACAAAACTACACAATGATCAATAACTTATTCGGTTCCGCGCTTGCGCGGGGGCTATACTCCTAGTAAATATATAGCCACGCCAAAGCCCGACTAATGGAATCATTATCGCAACTTGAACAACACCGAAGAAGAAGAAAATAAAAGAAACTTATTAATCCATGCCGTATTAAACTTTAATTTACGAATTTTCCGATAGGTCTCTCTTAACTAATTTCTTTTTCAGGAAAAAATGCAGCGTGATATATCCGGCGTGTATAAATTATTTTGTTGAAGCTGTGAGCCTTTTTCTTCTGTTTTTTTGTTTGTCAAAGATTTTATATAAATGAATAAAAGTTATTTGTATGAATAATTCAAATTTATACTCTTTCTGCCTAGAAATATTTGTAAACTACATTTTTGAAGAACTTGGTATGGATAATGATGTGTATTGATAAAGAAATGTTTTCACTCCACATTTATTTATGATCATATACCGTACGTGCCACTATGTCTGTGTTAGAATGAGAGAATTATTGAGAGTTTATTTCTCGGGAATGAAGAACATGAAGAACATGAGAGAAAGAGAAAGTATGAGAGAGATGTAGATTTCAAAATATAAGAGAGAGAAGGAGATAATAGTTTCCTTAATTTAATTGTAGATCTGTATACAACTATTTAAACACAAGTTGCCTCAATACACAATACAATAAAATATTCATTGTTTTAAAATATCTTCAACGGTCTTCTTATCTCTTCTTATTCTCTTCAATAAAATACTCCAGTACAGTAATCCTTATAAAGCCTTATAAAACCTTATAAGTCTCTAGCTTAATTCTCAAGTCTGGCAACTTACTTCTCAAGTCTGGCAGCTTTCTTCTCAAGTCTGGCAGCTTACTTCTGCTTCATGACAACACTCCCCCTCAAGCTTGACCATATGGAACAAGTCAAGCTTGAAAGCCATGAAGTATTCTCTCATTAAAACCTCAACTAGGTAAAACCATTTGGGTGAAAACCCAAGTCAAGGAAAAAGAGTAGAACACTTCATGAAGGAGATATCATTGACATGAGAGGTCTATGAGTCCCAATTTTGGATGAATGAACTCACAGACTTTAGTGCTTGCTGCCTTGGTGAAGATATCAGCTAACTGATCTTCACTTCTAGTATAGCAGGGTAAAATGATCTTCTGTTCCACAGCTTGTCTCACCTTGTGACAGTTAACTTCAATGTGCTTTGTCCTCTCATTAAACACTGAGTTTGATGCTATATGTATGGCCGCCTGATTGTCACAGTGCATTGTGACTGGTGTTGTTGTCTTTATGCTCAAATCCTTTAGTAAGTTTCTGATCCAAATGAGCTCACTAGTAAGCTTCCTCATTGCTCTATACTCTGATTCAGCACTTGAATAAGACACCACCTTCTGCTTCTTGCTCTTCCATTTTACCAGGTTTCCTCCAATGAAGGTGCAATAGCCTGTAGTTGATCTCCTATCAACTCTGTCTCCAGCCTAATCAGCATCACAATACCCAACAACTTCAGTACTCTTGTTACATGCCATCCGTACTCCTTGGCCAGCTTCTCTTAGGTACCTTAAGATCCTCTCCACCATATTCCAATGATGCACCTTAGGAGCTCCCATGTGTTGACTCACTTGATTCATAACAAAGCACACATCTGGTCTGGTGATGGTTAGATAGATGAGCTTGCCCACCATTCTTCTATACTTCTTGATATCTCCAAATGGTGTAGACTCATACTCCCCCCCTCTCAGCACCTTGTATCCTTCTTCTAAAGAAGTCTTGGCTTTTTTACTCCCAAGTTTTCCTGCCTCATTTAAAATATCAAGTGTGTACTTCCTTTGAGATAAGAATAACCCCTCTTTAGAGCGGCAGATCTCAATCCCAAGAAAATACTTCAACTCTCCCAAATCTTTGATATCAAAGGCATTTTTAAGAAATGTTTTAGTTGAGAGAATACATTCCTTGTTGTTACCAGTGATGATAATAACATCCACATAGACTAAGATGACCACAATACATTACTTACTAGTTAATGTGAAGAGGGTGTGGTCAGCTTTTGACTTTACAAAGCCTCTTCCATTGAGGGTGGTGTTCAACTTATGGTACCAAACCCTTGGAGATTGCTTCAAGCCATAAATTGCCTTCTTTAATCTGAGAACATTTCTTGGCTTCACCATGTTCTCAAGACCAGAAGGTAGTCTCATGTAGACTTCATCCTCCAATTCTCCTTGAAGAAAGGCATTCTTCACATCCATCTGCCATAAATTTCACTCAAGGTTGACAGCAAGAGATAAGAGAATCCTTATAGTGTGAAGCTTGGCCACTGGTGAAAAAGTGTCTAGATAATCTTCACCATATACTTGAGTATATCCCTTGCAACCAGTCTTGTTTTCTTTCTTTCTGGTTTTCCATTGGCTCCATACTTGATAGTGTAGAGAAGTCGGCTTGTCACTGCCTTCTTTCCTTTTGGAAGTTCAGTCTCAAACCATGTATCATTCTTGATCATGGCTCCCATCTCATCTCCAACAGATTCTCTCCACTCCTTGTGTTGCATAGCTTCTTCATATGTTCTGGGAATGTATTCCTGATCCAATTCACTGATGAAGACTTGATGATCTTCTGGATATTGAGCAAGGGAGAATACTACACTTATTGGGTGAGCTACAGCTTCAGCATTGAAGTAAACTTTTGTGTTAATCCACTGTGAGGGTTTCCTGATCTCTGTACTCCTTCTCAAAGGTTGTATCTGCTCAGGTTCTGCTTCATTTCCTTCACTTGGCGCCTCTACTTGAGTCTCAACATCTGATTCTACTTGAGTCTCAACATCTGATTCTGATGGCATCTTATCTTGATCATGAGCTACTGAGTTCTCTTCAGGTTGAGCTTGTGTAGACTGCTCAACATTTCTACTGCCCCCCCTCATGATCAGGATGAGTGCTCTCAACACTATCAGATGCAGTAGATGGTACATTTTCAGGGATAAGTTCCACCCTTGGTAAAGAAGGCATACTGATTCTCAGGCTCTCCATTACTCTCCTAAGGTTGTTTGCTCTATCTGAGGCTGATTGAGAAAGATCTTTGAGCTCATCCCAACTCTTTCCATCATAATAGCCTCTAGATTCTACAAACTTCACTCCCTTGAGACAAGAACCTTTCTTGACTCTGGATCATAGCACTTATACCCCTTCTGAGTTGGAGAGTAACCAATGAACATAGCTTTTGAGCTTTTAGCATCAAGCTTGTTCCTCAGCTCCCCAGGTATCATCACAAAACAGAGGCATCCAAACACACGCAAGTGGTCCAAAGATGGTTTGGTCTTGTTTAGGACCTCAAAAGGAGACATGTCGTTGAGGACTTTAGTTGGAGTTCTATTGATCAGATAAGTAGCAGACATCACAACATCACTCCAGAATCTTTTTGGAACATTGGTGTGGAACATCATTGATCTTGCTACCTCCATCAAATGTCTGTTCTTCCTCTCAGCAACTCCATTTTGTTGAGGAGTGTAAGGACAACTTGTCTGGTGAGTAATCCCATGTTGAGCAAGATATTGCTTGAATGCATGACTTGTATACTCTCCACCATTATCTGATCTTAGGATTTTCAGCTTGGCATAGAAATGGTTGCAAATATGGGTCTGGAAATTCTTGAAAGCATCCAACACCCTGTCCTTAGACGGAATCAGTGTCACCCAAGTGTATTTGGATTTCTCATTCATGAAAGTGACAAAGTATTTGTGGTTCTCTCTGGACACACATGAAGCAGTCCATACATCAGAGTGAACTAGGTCAAAACATCTTTCATAGAGGGTGCTAGACTGTGGGAAGACTCATAGATGGTGCTAGACTGTGGGAAGACTGTTCTACAATGCTTCCCCAATATGCAAACTTCATAATCATCATTCTTGAAGACCACACCTGGAAGCATCAAGTTTAGGGCTCTTGTATGAGGATGTCACAACCTAGCATGCCATAGTGTGCTATCAACCGCGCTGTATGTACTAGCCAAACACTGAGAAGTAGGTGGTCTAGACATCTCTATCTTCTGAAGATGATAGAGTTCATTGTGAACGTGCCCCTTTCCAATCATTTGGCCTGTCTTTTTAAGTCCTGAAATTCAACCTCATCTGGTCTAAAGACAACCTGGCAACTCAGATCAACAGTAGCCTTTCTCACGGAAAGCAAGTTTGATGTAAATTGAGGCATATACAAGGCAGTAGATTCCCTATCAAACAACCTAAGGTTCCCTATCCCTTCTATCTTAATCTTATCACCATTTTCTATTTGAACATTCACTGAGACAGGCTGGACATCACTAATCAAGTGATGGCTTGCTCCTGAATCTATAATGATAGGTTTAGGGTCAAGAGAGTGTGTACCAGCCTTCTTGGATGAGATAAAAGCTTGGATAAGGGAATGTAGGTCACTCATGGTTGCTGGACCATATGTGTTGGCTGCACTATCAGTACTTCTCCATGTTCCTTCTTCATTTGAACCACCAATGACAGATGAATACATGGTTCGACCTAGTATCGATGGATGCGTAAACTCCTTGATTACATTCCTGGCTTGATTCAAGTCACTTCTTCTTGGCATATTGCGCTTCTTATGTTGTTCCTTAGCCTTCTTGTACTCTGGAAACAACACCATGTTGGAGTTCTCCCTCATGGAGAGATATGAACCAGTGGACAATAGATTGTTCCTACTGATTTTAAGATAAACTGGACTTTGATGAAGCTTTTCCTGATATGGCTGAAGCTTTCTTGAGTTCCAGAGAATAGGGTACTCCTCTATCTTGAGTTCTGGTGAGGTTCTTCTCTTTTGAAAGACTTTTGGACCAGTGGATAAAATGATGTATCCAACAGATTTTGAAGATAATCTGAGAAAGAAAGAAATTTGCGGAAGCTTTTGTGAGGTTCAGGAGCTTAATGCTCTGATACCATGTTAGAATGAAAGAATTATTGAGAGTTTATTTCTCGGGAATGAAGAACATGTAGAACACGAGAGAAAGAGAAAGTATGAGAGATGTAGATTTCAAAATATAAGAGAGAGAATGAGAGAATAGTTTCCTTAATTTAATTGTAGATCTGAATACAAGTATTTAAAGGCAAGTTGGCTCAGTACACAATACAATAAAATATTCATTGTTTTAAAATATCTTCAACGGTCTTCTTCTCTCTTTTTCTTCTCTTCAATAAAATACTCCAGTATAGAAATCTTTATAAAGCCTTATAAAACCTTATAAAACCTTATAAGTCTCCGGCTTAATTCTCAAGTCTGACAGCTTACTTCTCAGGTCTGACAGCTTACTTCTGCTTCGTGTCAACAGCTTGTACCTGTAAGTTTTCTTTTCCTTAACTGAATTTATTTTAAATTCCATGATTTTATTGTGTTTTTCCGTAATTTATAGTGTATTGTAAATTGTAACTTTAGAAGAATGTTTCATCGTAGTCAACTTTACCTTTTTAAGATACAATCAATTGCATACATGAAAAATTAGCTGCATGCTGATAAACATCATTTCAAAGCAAATTGGTATAAATTCATCAAGTTACTTTCCTAATTATACTAGACATAATCTCTTAAAAGTCCTATAGTTTTTATATATACATATATGTTGCATCTTTTCTTGCAAGTGTCATTATGAGTAAGTTCAGACTTCAGAGTACAAAACTAGAACTCAAAGTATAATTGTAATGGGTATGATTCATCAAATGATTGAATGCGCATGCGTTAGAAATCTACCTCTGTCAACGCAAAAATGCATGTTACCATTCATGTTTGTATGTTTTCGGTTTTGTGCTGGATTAAACGATTAGGAAACAAAACCAAACAAAAGAAAATGTGAAAATAACTTTTATTTGATTTATACATTAGGTACCGTCCACTCGAAGAGCTTAACATTTTTAGATGCAAAATAAGACGAAAATTCAACAATTTATATTAAGTATTTAAATAAATCCCTTGTTATCAATGATATATATAGTATACATTAGTTAACCTTGTTATGGGCATGCCAAAAGAATAAGCTAATTTGTACGTATTATAGTTGACTCTTAAATGATTTTAAAATGTTATCTGAGCTTTTTGTCTTTTAAAAAGGCTGGGAGGCAAATTGTCTTAGAGTTATAAAATGTCAAGTTAGGTATGTACATAGGATAGATGATAAATAAACATATTTAACAATATTAGGACGGCACGAAATAGAGTTGGAGATTCCGACAAGATGAGATTCAAACTCGTTTTTTTTTGTTTTAAGATCATCACCACATAAAATCTTCATAACTTTAAAATAAATTTATTGAAATCACAGCTTGAAGATATGTTAAGTTGTCTCGAAGTTTCAAAAGTAGAGGACGGGTTAATGTACAATGCACCTTACGGATCTTGCCTACCTGTTTATTGCCTTCCTAAACTGATTCTTACTCCTCTAACTTTCGAAGTCAGTGAATATACACACGGGTTCATGGAATGTGTCGTTTGTATTATACCCCTTTTGATACTCTTAAAGGTATAATATCACATCAAATGATATTATTCTCCGGCTTATTGTGTTTTTTTTAACATGCATGTTATATAAAAAAGGAAAGTAATTTGTTGTGGCATGATCACTGCTTTTTTTCTTGTCTCTCTTAACTTCAGAATGTCTTATATTCATATTCCATCAAATTGATGTACACAAAGTATGTTTGGCAGATTAGTTGAACTTCGAATAGTACTACCCAAAACTTTGGTGGAAAACGTACACTAGTACACATGTCTACAATAGATTGAAACCATTAATTATACTATTCTACTAAATTTTTTTCGTTATACGTACATTAAAGTGAGGTAATCATGAATTCATTGTGATAACTTATAAGAGTACACTTTTCCAAATTAAAAAGAAAGTCGGTAGTTTTAGCAACGTTTACTTATCTTTAATTTATTAATAATCATAATGTTAATTATCCGTCATCCATTGAAGTGTTGACTTCTCTAATGATGTACATAATTGAAGTTAGCTTCTCAAAGAAGATGGTGTATTTTTAGATTTAGACCACCTCCAATGGTAGGAATTCATGATGGCTTTTTAAGATTATTTTAGTCATAAATTTTGAAAATTTTTAAATAAAAAACCTCTCTAAAAATAATGGTTCCAATGGTATAACCTCAAGTAAGGTTCTAAAAAATATTATTCTTTGCCATTCCCATACAAACTTTTGTTTACCCTTTATGGTTTTTGGATATCTATCCATATGTGAATCCTGTTGTATCAACTCTTCCATCTGCAACAATGAAAACACCACAACCGCAAATCAAAACACTCTCATTCTCATATTCACCAATCAATGATAAAGCAAGCTAGAGAGACATATACCCATTTCCAGAGAAATCAAAATGGAAAGCGCTGATCTCTCTTCTTTCTCTAAGTCAAGGGACAAGTTAATATGGGATCTGACCGGAGAATCTGTTGCTGTTGAGATGGAGGATGGCTAGATCCAAGAGAAAAGAGAGGTCTTTGACGATGGTGCCTTTGAGATTCGCTTTGTTTAGATCTATGGTGGTTACGGACGAGCCTGAACAGAACCAGGATCAGAATTAGGGTTTCCGCCACCGCCAACCCAAACTCCACCTTCGTCCATTCCTACACCAATGCCGTAGTCACCGACGAATGTACCCAGCCTCTGCTTGATCCAGTTGACACGTATAGGTTCTTACAATCTCTTAAACTCTCTTTACAGAACCGGTTTTAAAATTTAATTTCTTTTTGATTTATTTTTTTTAGCTTTTTTGTTCAGAAACCCAGGTTAAAAACTCTGAGTTTGCTCTTAGGTATAATTAAATTAACAGCCGTTCAAACAAAAAAGTATAATCTATATTATAATAGGAGAGTTTTTACTCTCTCCTAAAGGTATCCACGTCATCACTTCTCTGTTTGGTGGGACCTACAGAATTAGTCATTTTTTGCTGGCTCGAAAGCGCAAAGACAAGAATTTGTGTCATTATCGATGGGCCAATCTTAATTGATTCAAGAGCCCATTAGATAACAAAACTGATATGTTAATCTACAAACTTATCCATCCCTATATATTATTTGAGAATCATTACAACTTTTTTTTGTAGCCATATGTCATTATTACGATGATTGTTAGAATTATTAGAGAAATATGTTGGTCCATCTAATTATATAATAAGTTTTTTATTAAACTAACAATAAATTCATCATTAATGTACTTTAATATTTTCTTAAATAAAATTTACGAAATTGTCTAATGTGGCTAAAGTATATAAGGCAATTAATGATTTTGAATAATAAAGATTTGATAAAAAATAGTGTATATTCTATCATATTTGTTTAATTTTAAACTATTAAATAAATTAAACAACCACAATAACCATATAATAAAAATTTGGATTTTTATGTATATGTTATATTTTGAATTTTTACAAACGGCTATAAATTACTAAAACTGTAAGAGTCTCACATTCAAATTTTATGATCAATGGTTAAAAAATTTGTTATGACAAAATACAAATGATTACAAAAATTATATAAGTAAAAAGTCTAATTTAATTAATTATTAAGATTAATATATATATCATTTTAAATTAAACTATAAACCATATAAAATACAATATTTTAGTTTCAAAATTTTACTTTGAACAATTTTTTTGATAAAAGTTTAGAACGATCATTGACAACTTATTTTTTTAAATATAAATTACTAAAACTATTAATCCCACAATGAAAATTTTGTTATCAGTATTTTATTTTTTTTTACAAAAGATATAAATGATCAAAAAACTATATGAGTAGAAATCATCATTTAATAGACATTAATATTAAAAATATACTAAAATATATTATCTATGTTAGTATCATTTAAATTTAATTACATATCCTATCAAATATAAAAAAAATATTTTTTGGATTAATAAAATTGATTTATATGTTCGCACCAATTTAATTATATATTTAATAGTTACTGAACTTTAATTATTTAATATATATTATTATTTCATAATATGTAAAAATATTTAATACATAAAATAATTTATATATATATATAATGTTGATTCCGCGTAAGGCGCGGATCTTAACCTAGTATTAATATTGTTACTTCTCCTTTCGTTCCCTTTGCTGTTTTCTAAAAAGCCATAGGAGAGTTTTTATTCTCTCCTAAAGGTATCCACGTCTATCACTTTTCTGTTTGGTGGGACCTACAGAATTAGTTTGGTTTGAAAGTGCAAAAGACCCATTATTGATGGGCCTGATTCAAGAGCCCATTAGATAACAAAACTGATATGTTAATCTACAAACTTAACTTCTCCTTTTGTTTCCTCTGCTGTTTTTCTAAAAAGCCAATTGCATATTCTTGGCTCAACGCATTCCTACACTTTGAAAACGATTATTGAAATCACATGACAAATCCTCTTCCTCTTCAACTTCCAATATCTCTCTCTCTATACATGACGAAATGAAGCCTCTGAGGAGACATTGGAGAAGGAAAATCATCGGGTCAATCGTCTCTTCCGTTAAGACATCCGTCCCGGTAGGTAATTTAGTTCATGTACATATCTGAATTTCTGAGCAGATTGATCAAGGTTCGATGAAACCTTGGTTTGGATCTTGCGATTCTTGGGTGGATAAGAAGCGATTTGTCTTATGTTCTGTGGTTTTATGTATATTGTGTTTTTGTGTATATTTGTGTTTTTTGTGATTTGTTCAGAACGAATCAATTGATTTATGTTCTCAGTTTGTGTTTGCAGTTACATAAAGGATCGTTCTCAGAATAACAAAGTAAGATGAGTGGTAGTGGAGTTAAGAGTTTCTGGAACCACAAAGACACCTGCAGATTTCCTCAAACCCATCTGTGAGACCGTTGTGGTGAAACTCATTATGGAGGTGAGAATACTCTCTTTCTTTGTACATATCTTCTTCTTTGTATTCTTCTTATGTTGGGGCTAACGTTAAGGATGTGGCTAAAGTGCAGTAGAGTGATGTGAATTTGAATGCGCTGCAGTTTACGCCACAGAGAGCGCTAACTACAGTGTCGTCTTCCTTATTCTGAGTTGGTGGAAGATAAACGGAGAGTGGTGTTGTTGGTGACCGAGCGGTGAGCTTATCAGCCGCAACTGGTTCTTCCAAATTACAAGCTTGTGAACCAGTAAGAATCACCTTTGTCTGAGCTCACGATCAACTCAAAACAAATAATTACAAACCTCACGATAATGCTGGAGAAAATGTTCATGTTGCCATGGCCGTCAGTTCCACCATTTACAACAAATCCTTGAGGTGAATTATGTCCACTGTTATAGTTGTTATACTCTTTGCTCAATGTTTTCGAATTTCTTATTTGAGTAATTGTACAATACAAGGTAAATAAGGTGAAGGTGGTGGTTGAGATTGTGGTCTGTATACAGCTCTACTGTACTAGGTTACAAGTTTTTTGGACATGTTTTTTGTTTTGTTTTCGTGATCAGTTTTGTCTAGGTTCTTTACCTTTCCTTATCATGTTGACTTATTTCATACATTTAACTAAAATGTTATCTCATCCATTGTTACAATAGACTGTGGAGTTCCTCTGCACTGGAGAATTTGTCAGTACTGAAACTACTACATCTCCTGCTCAAAATGCTATTGAAAGCTTCAGCATGGATCCTCATCATTCACATGTGCATACTGCCATAACGACAACACAGTTGGAGTTCTCAGGTTATTCTTCCATAGCTCAAGTTTAGCTAAACCTAATGTCCCAATTTGAGGATACACTCACCACTTCTGTACATTGTTCACGCTGAACTTTTGCAGGTACTGTGTCCATTTCTATGGGTCAGATAGGACAAATTTCGCTGGGTTTGTGGCATTTGATGGAGAGATGACTAAGCTAAACAACTTACGTGCAGCAGAAGTTGCTCAATTAATGGTAACACCACCGAGAACTATATACAATTAATGGTTTATATCTTTCAAAAACACCAATACAACATACCTCACCAGCATTTTTACACAGGATCCAGGTTTGGAGAACCCCGACCAAAGACCCCTCCCACAATGCTTAAAGGATTTGGTTGGCACCACTATAACTTCACATTTAAAGCTGTCCCCATTCAACTTTTCCTCAAAGCAGCAGTCCTTCACAATATCAAGGATCATTGATCGCAATCAACGTTCACCACTCCCAAAATTTGCTGGAAACGTAAGTTTAAGAAGTAGCTAAACATGTTTTAAACTTTTCTTATTATGACTACAGCTATTGATAGGGTTCATGGGCAGGGAGCTGATGATAACACTGGAGATGATATGCTTGGAGCTGCTAAAACTACGCTCTCCACTGATGTCACCAAGGATGGCGCTGGTGAGCGTAATAGTGTTGAAGTCCAAGCTGACAGTGCAGACCTTCACGAGGAGAGCATAGTTTTAGCAGCTCTACAGCCAGACGACTTACATAGAAGTCGTCTAGACGAACAAATCTGGAAAAAAATATTGATTTCATAGTTTCAACTAGTGAAATAACTTGTTTAACAAATATAAGTCTTCTCCAAACAACCAGAATCTCAAACAAAAGTGACTCACCAAGAATCGTAAGTTTCCATGGCTCTATGACCCATACAAATTTTAGAATCAAAGTTTTGGGTTTTTTGAGATGAATATGGAGAGAAAGTGAAAGAGAGATGTTGTTTTTAGTTCATAAGAATTGAGAAAGAAGAAGTGTAAATTGATTTGAGGTGCATTAAGAGCTTCAAATTATTTGTTCATGGTGGTTGGTGTATTGATGGCCATGACAATCTTGTAAATATTTGAAGATGGTGAGGTTGAGAGAGTAAAAATGTCATTTTCGAAAAAAAACTAATGACATTTTCGTAAATAATGTGAATTTATGGGGTGAATAAGACAAAAAAAAAATCCAAAAAACATATGTTAGTTTTAAGTCTGACTTCATGTTTTGAGTCAATTTTGCAAATAACCCAATAAACCCTTGATTGTATAGATTGTAGACGAGTGTCTGATTTAAAATTAATTGGTAATAAATATATAAATTTATGAGGATGGTTGGAGAAAGCTGTTAGTATTATAGACAACTTTAATTCTCTCCACATCACTAAATTAAAAGCAGTCAAGCTTTGGTTAATTTTTTAAATTTCACAGTTTTTGTGGCTGTGGAGAGCTAATTTTTAGAGTATTCTTTCAACTGCTTTGAAAAATGTTTTTTCTCCTTTTTGTAAAACATATATGCTTCATTTCTTCTATAGTAATACGTTTCACTAACATACATATAATACTATATTTCTTACATATATAATCCACAAAAATGTTACAAATATTATTAAAATATGTATATATATATATGTGTATATAAATTAAAAATTTCACATACATATGTAAATAAAAATTACATATATTAATTTACATCATAATCAATTTGTAATTTCTACAATAAATTATTAACTTCTAAATTTTATTTTAATTTTCAAATATTACTATTTTAATGTTAAAGGCCAATCATGCTTTCTTTGAAAAATCTATAACTAAAATCTTACAACTACATCACAAAATCATACCGTATAAATTCTATATCAAAAATATAAATCTACAGCTGCAACCAATCATACTATATCTTTCTTACATATTGTTTAAGATCTTTTTCAATTTTTGATGTAAGACACTGTTCTTCTCCACATCTAAAACAGATTGGAATTGTTTTGTTCATCAATTTGATTTTGGTATTAAAAGACTTTGGCATGGCGTCTTTCGTTTGGCATAATTAGCCATTAATATTTTGGCTAAACTTCAATTATATATCTTCACATAAAAAAACTAAAGTCGGCCGAATGATTAAACTATATATCTATATAACAGTTAGTTCAATTATATATGTTTACAAAATAGTGCGAGAAAAAGCTGCTATTTTATTAGTCACAGTTGACTTTTTCATATTTTAATAACATGATTACATTAATAAAAAGTACCAAGTTATTAGAACCATAATGAAGAAAAAGACAAAAATAAGTTTAAAGAATAACAAAAGTTATTAGAATGAACAAGAAGAGAAAGTGGTACGTCCAAAAGTAGACCTCTCTCTGATATGGCCCAATGAAAGAGATTCATATGTTCTAAATCGGTTTCTTTACAATTAGATTGTATATAACTTGTATTACAAGCCCTTCACATGAGCCGAGACAAAAGGTTGTGATGAAATCCCATGTCAAGTCCATTGTAAGCCAATGGTGCGTACATCCATAGCTCATCGGAGCTCAACAACAACATTTTGTACATATATGCATTTTGGTTAGTACAAACTTACAACATATACATAGATGTTAAAGACTCTAACAAAAACACAAACCGAAAAAAAAATTGTGCATACCTTGATTTGAAGCTGCAAGAACTTCACGTAATGGACCGCTTCTTCAAGCATCGTGCTTATATCGACTTTTGTCCCATTCGGTACAAGGTTTTGTTGTGTCTTGAGCCTTTCGTTAATCTTCTTTCTTCGTTTCTGAAAAAAGTAAATTGAACTACTTATTAAAAGTTCCTTGAAACCTTGTAATGGGACAGTTTAGTTATTCTCAATTGGTTTTGAAATAAAAATTTTGAATTGTTCAAAAGTTATCTTACCAGAGCATAAAGGCTTTGAGGATCAGTAGCTGTCCCTTTCGTGGCTCTTGTTTTGCCTTTAGCACTTGTGACGGAAGCCTTTTCATCGTCTGAACTGTTGCTTTGGCTCTGACCATCTCTCCAATTAGTGTTGCTTTCATCGACTGTATTGCTTTCCTGGTTTACCCTCTGCTTTTTCTTGGCTTTGACAAGCTCCTATATCACGTTAATGATGTTGTATTTGGTTTATTGCAAAGCAATCATGAATAAAAAGAGCATTATATACATTATTGATCGTGCACTTACTTGTCTTGTGACGTCACAGTTAGAGTTACGGTTGTGTGGATTCTCTACGTGAAGTTGTTTCCTCTTAAGCGTTGCCGTTTCTTGGAAGTGATTTTGATCCCAAAAATCAAGCATGGTCGGAAGATTCCCTCCCGCATCACGCCAAGTGGGAACATATCAGGAATCAAGAAAGCATGTTGGTCAGAAGACACAAAACGTTGTTCTGATGATGGTGACGAAGATGGCCATTGTAAAGGCTAGAGAGACTAAGCATCTCATCTTGCGGTTTCTCCTCCTTAGATGATGAACACTGATCAAAGTTGAACATCCCCAGGAGAGACTCCAATTCACCATCAACAAAAACATCCATCTCTCTAACCTTCAACACTTGTATTCCTCCCTTCTTATTCTTCTTGTTAGTTTGTTGTTATAATAGTTTTTGATCTTGAGCAACTATATATAGGTTGGAGATTTTACTCGATGATTTGAGGAAGATTTCGTGATGATAAGAGAAATCAAGAGATTCTTAAACTAATTACAATAATTTGCGTAGAGAACAAGTCGTAATAAAATAAAATAATACAAAGCCATGCATGATGAAGAACACGATCAGTCAACTTGTGGGGTCGACAATGAGAGCTGAGACCAGCTTTGTTCCTTCACGACACATTACTATATTATTTTGATATAACCCATCTATTCAAATATATGTATAAGATCGTTAAGAGATTAGTATAATAATGAGACAGTTAACATTGGCCACATAAGAAAAGCGGTGAATAATAAATATATAGCCACGCCAATGCACGACTAATGGAATCATTATCGCAACTTGAACAACACCATGATAGGATACAACGGTCGGGTTCACTACTAACTTCATGATAGGATACAACGGTCGGGTTCAAGGTTACTTTAAAGGGAAGCGGGGCTTAAGGCAGGGTGATCCTCTTTCTCCTTATCTCTTTGTGGTAGCGATGAACATCCTCTCCGTTATGCTGAACAAAGCCGCTGCGGACCTAAAGATTAAGTATCATCACAAGTGCGCTACTTCCAAGCTCACCCACCTTTGCTTCGCTGACGACCTCCTTATATTCATTGACGGTTCTATAGAATCAGTGCAGAATGTCCTCCAGGTCCTTAAGGAGTTTGAGATGCGGTCTGGGTTGGCGGTTAGTATAGAGAAGTCCTCCTTCTTTGCCTCGGGCCTTACTCAACAAGAATTAGATGCCATCAAAGTCTCCACTGGAATGCAACAAGGATCCCTCCCGGTTCGTTACTTAGGAGTCCCACTAAGTTCGAAAAAATGTTTCCCTGGCTAACTGTGAGGTCCTCCTGCATCAAATAAAAGGAAAGATGACTTCTTGGAGTGCAAAAACTCTATCCTTTGCAGGACGACTGTTACTCATTAAGACTGTCATAGCGGGCATTAATAACTTTTGGTGCTCAACATTCATCCTTCCTAAAGAATGCATCCGGCGTATCAACTCTATATGTGGTCACTTCCTGTGGCAAGGAAACTTAGAAGGAGTCCATAACGCTAGGGTATCTTGGGAGATGGTTACTAAGACTAAGAAAGAGGGAGGATTAGGCATCAAAGATTTGGGAATTTGGAACAAGGCATGTTGTTTAAAGCTCATCTGGCTACTATTCTTCCAATCAGGTTCAGTTTGGGTCGCATGGTACAGAAATGAGGTGCTAAACGGGTGTATTAACAACTTTTGGACAGCAAAGATAAGCCCTACGAACTCATGGCTGGATAACAAACTCCTAAAGCTACGAGGAGAGGTGTTTACCTGGATAAAATTGCGTGTGGGAGATGGGACTGATTGTCGGTTTTGGACTGATAATTGGTCTCCGTTTGGCTCCCTACAGACATATCTCCTTAGAAATTCGACGTCAAGGTTAGGCATTCCAGCGACAGCTACTCTTTCAGAGATCAATGAGGATGGAAACTGGCTGCTCCCTCCTGCTCGTTCAGAAGAACTTCTAAACCTCCAAGTTTATCTTACTGAACTCACATTAACTGCAGGAAAAGACCGTTATGAATGGGTGCTGGAAGATAAACCTCTAACTAAGTTTGTGACTGGAGATGTCTATACTAAGCTGAAGGGGGAGACTCAAACATTACCATGGACAAAATTGGTGTGGATCAAAGGTGGTGTCCCTAAACATAGTTTTCTCACTTGGCTCTTTGCTCTTGACCGATGTCCAACTCGTGATCGCCTCCTCCGATGGGGCCTGCAAACAGACTCTAACTGTCTTCTCTGCAACATGGCTGATGAGTCTCGGGACCATCTTTATTTTCTGTGCCCTTTTGCGTGGAGTCTATGGACATTAGTGGCGCAAAGATGTAGGCTTGTCTCCGACGGACGTTGGGATCACTGCCTCACTCAACTACAATCACTATCAGGCAACAAATATGTGAGAAGGGTTACCTTGTTGGGATGGCAATCAACCGTTTATTGGATTTGGAGTGAAAGGAACAATAGACTACATCGAAACTCTTACCGCACGGTGGATGCTCTGTTTCGTCTTCTCGACAGACAAATTAGAGATAAGTTTTTGAGTCATCGTGATCACAATCCCCTTCTGGCGTCGAAACTTATGCAAATCTGGCTCCCATCTGATTGACTCTCTCTCTACGGACTGATCGAAGTTGTTTCCACCATCAACATCCACAATTGGGCCATAAGTGTGGTTATATCTGATCTTTAACTATTGGGTTTGTTTTTAACTATTAGATTGTTTTTATGGGGTTGTTTTCTATTGGCTTTGGGCCGTTTAACTATAGCCTTTGGGCTTGAAACTCTTTTGTATTTTTTCTGCAATTTCAATATGAAAGCCATTAGTCAAAAAACTTGAACAACACCAAAGAATAAGAAAATAAAAGAAACTTATTAATCCATGCCGTATTAAACTTTAAATTACGAATTGTCCGATAGGTCTCTCTTAGCTAATTTCTTTTTCAGGAGAAAATGCACCGTGATATATCCGGCGTCTATAACTTATTTTGTTGAAGCTGTGAGCCTTTTTCTTCTGTTTTTTTGTTTGTCAAAGATTTTTATATAAATGAATAAAAGTTATTTGTATGAATAATTCAAATTTATACTGTTTCTGCCTAGAAATATTTATAAACTACATTCTTGAAGAACTTCGTATGGATAATGATGTGTATTGATAAAGAAATATTTTAACTCCACATTTATTTACGATCATATACCGTACGTACCACTATGCTTGTACCTGTAAGTTTTCTTTTCCTTGACAGAAATCTCTATTATTAAAAGAAAAATACACATTAAAAAATATCCCTTAATTTTCTAATTTATTTACACTTCTATGTTATTGAGAATTAAATTAAACTACCTATTTTAATGCTTGTCTTTTCCAGTTAAATTAATGAGTTTTCTTTAATCAAATTTAAACTTAATGTTATTAAATAAACATATCTATTTTAATGTTTGTCTTTTCCAGATAAATTAATGAGTTTTCCTTAATCAAATTTAAACTTAATGTCATTAAATGAACCTAAAATACATCAAATTTAACGTAGCTTATTACGTACGAGTACAACCAATAATGAACTTTAATTTTATTTTTACGAAAACGTGAATCACTTGATTTATGTAATATTTAAAATATATTAACTACAATATAACAAATGCATATAAACCACCTATACTTTAGTTTGAAATGATCATGTTCAAGTTTAGTCAATTTACATCATGCATCGATCGATGTACAATATTCAAACCACCTATAGTTTTCGTTTTCTTTATAGGATGTATCAACCAACCAATCATCCCATTGATTTTCTAAGCTTTATAAAAAAACAAATCAATAAATACAAACTCAAAATCCAATATCTTCTATTAATCAAAACAAAATATCTTCAATGTCGTATCTTTAATGTACCTATTAAATATAGAAACTGTAACCATTTATAAGAATAGATTTGATTCCAACCAATTGATCTATTACTTCGGTAATTGATTTGCATGCAGAAGAGGAAACAATAAATTTAAAATTTAAAAAATATAAAGATATAGAGATTCCAACCAATTGCCTATATTTGCGTATGATTTCCGCATAATAAGCTTCAAATTGAACATTGAAAAAGATAGAGAGATTTTTTTTAATCTTTTACCGACACAAACTTAAACAAAACGAAGAGTTAAATGTAACTTTTTTTTTGTTACACTTTCCAGAAAAAACGGTTACAACATGGGCTTTCATAATATGGTCTTTTAACATATTAATGATATGGACATTTAATAATTATCTTGACGAAAAACAAAGACTATAAATAATTTATTATTAATAAAATTATGAAATTATTTACAATTTGATGACTAATTCATCGCCCTTTTTTATATGTTAAATTTTTTATAGAAGTTTAAAAATCATTTTATTTTCTTTAAACATTTATAACTAATTTATAATCTTTTATGCCATACTAGGTCATAATATAATATTTCTTCATATTTTACATTAATAACCATTGTTTTTATATATCGCCTACAATTCTCTAATTACGTCTATTTGTTCAATTTTTTATATGATATCGAATATTCATCGTAAATAGATGGTTTAAGATGCCAAAAAAATTATTTACTTGGTGAATATAATACATCAAATATTACAACTACATTATTTAGTTAAATAAATAAGCAAAAACAGAAAATTCAAACCCGCGCTGGCGCGCGGATCAGGATCTAGTTTATTTTAAAATCCATGATTTTATTGTGTTTTCCGTAATTTATAGTGTATTGTAAATGGTAACTTTAGAAGAATGTTTCATCGTAGTCAACTTTACCTTTTTAAGATACAATCAATTGCATACATGAAAAATTAGCTGCATGCGGATAAACATCATTTCAAAGCAAATTGGTATAAATTCATCAAGTTACTTTCCTAATTATACTATACATAATCTCATAAAAGTCCTATAGTTTTTATATATACATATATGTTGCATCTTTTCTTGCAAGTGTCATTATGAGTAAGTTCAGACTTCAGAGCACAAAACTAGAACTCAAAGTATAATTGTAACTAGACCCTGATGTATTTTCAGTTTTTAATTATTTATTTTATTAAATGATGTATTTGTAATATTTGTTTAATATTTTTTAACAATTATAACAAAATATTTAAAAAATATTTTTAGAATTTGTTTGAAAAATATGAAAATTACATTTTAAATTAAAATTATCCTAAAATATGATAAGTTTTCATGTAATTGAAAACTCAAATTATGTAAAAAATAATGATATTCAATGATAATAACAATTTTAATTGATTATTTTAAATAAAAAATATATTTACAAAAATATTGTTTGAAAGAAAATTCATTTATCTTTCAAATATAAAATGAAAATATTATAATTAAATAATAAAAAAATATAAATAAAAACCATAAATTTAGCAAATGACAACTGAGTTATATTATGCTAAAATTTTCTTTCTAACAATTTATCAAATGACAAATGAGTTATGAGCAAATAATACCATATAATTTTTAAAAACATAGTCATTCTTAAATATTTTTTGAATAAATAATTATTTTTAAATTTAATCAACTGAAAATAATATCTGTACAATTGTGTGAGTCAAATTCTAGTTTTATTGATGCATGTTATATATTAGTGCTGCATGTTTTAGGTAACATTTTAATGATGCACGTTTTTAAAAATCTCCATTATTAAAATTATGCACGTAAGGATAACTCATGAGTTTTTTGGTTGATTAAATGACATTATGTCCAAATTTATTTAAGGATATTTCATTAAGGTAACTGAAAAAGACAAACAATAAAATAGGAAGTTTAAATTCATTTAAGCATATTTCATTAATGTAACTGAAAAGACAAGTAATAAATTAGACAGTTTTATTCGTTTTAGGATATTTCATAAATGCGACTGAAAAAGACAAGGAAAAAAAAAGAATTTAATTAATGAAGTAAGAATATTTTCAAATGGGTACTTCTCTTTTAATAATATAGATGGGTATGATTCATCAAATGATTGAATGCGCATGCGTTAGAAATCTACCTCTGTCAACGCAAAAATGCATGTTTTTTTTTTGATGAAATTTGAAATTTATTGATCAAACATTGGAATTTTTACAAACGATTAAAAGCAGTTTAATGTCTTAGGTGCAAACTTGAAACTAATCGAATTCTAAAGAGTAACTGTAAACCATCTCCTTAGTAACCCTTCCAATTTGTGGCCATGAGTGTATCGCAGAGAGCAAATGCGATTACGAACCGCCTTGTCTATGAATCTTCTTAGTTGATCCCCCTGTATCTCTCGTTGCTGGTGACGCCTTGAATTTCTTTCCTTCCAGACGTAGTACACGGTTGTTTGGAATAGCATCCTTGCGAGTATTGAGTCCAGTGTTTTCCCTCCCATAGTACGTAACCGATTGACTGTCCATTCCCAATCTGGGTTGATGTTCCGTCCGACAAGTGGTCTTGCCAGAGATTCCCAAATCGTGTAAGAATATGGGCAGGCGAAGAACAGGTGATCTCTTGTTTCATTTCTCTCTCCACAAAAGCCGCAAACCTGCGCAATGCCCCATGTTCGCATACGATCTCCCGTTGATAACCTGTTCCTTATTGACAGCCATGTTATGAATGAGAATCTAGGCACCCCCTGTGCGAACCATACCACTTTACACCAATCCACGTTACTTCTCCTTTCTCGTAGTTGATCCCAAGTCCTTGCTGCCGAAAAGGTTGTCCTGTAATCATCCTCCCCATGCTTCCATTGTACTCTATCGCGACCTGTACCCGACGAGGGAGGATCCGCAGCTAAGATCTGGCCGTATATGTTCCCGTACCTCCGACTTCCACGGCCGCGAATGTTCCACGTATTGCCCCTCGCAGCGTCACTAACTTTGGCATGGCGTGATATACCCACATAAGTTGTACCCACCGTACCTGTAATATTTATCAATTTCCCAATTCCAAGCCAATTGTCAAACCAGAAGGAAGTAGTTCTACCATCCCTGATATGAACTCTAGTGAACCCATATGCCAAATCTCTAAGTTTCAGGAGCTTCCTCCATATCCAAGATCCATTTTGTTCTCCTCTCACATCCCAAAAGGAATTATACCTGAGCAAGTAGTGTGTGACCCAACTTACCCATAGGGACGTCGGTTTTGTGAATAGTCTCCAGATGAGTTTAAGAGCGAAGGCTCTAGCCGTGTCTTTGAACTTCCGTACACCCAGACCACCCTCATCCTTAGGAAAACAGAGATCCTCCCAGCTGACTTTAGCCTTGTGAGTTTGTGTAGGTGATCCCGACCAGAGAAACGCGCTGCACATGCTTTCGATGGTGTCATAACACCCGGCCGGTAGGATAAACGCGGAGCTCCAGAAGTTAACCATGCTTGTAATTACGGACTGGATAAGTTGAAGTCTTCCTGCAAAGGACAGAAATCTGTTGGACCAACACAGCATCTTCCCACGAATCTTTTCTATAAGCGGTTCATAGTCATGGCTGGAAAGTGTTTTCGTTGTTAACGGCATTCCCAGGTACCGGATGGGTGATTCAAAGGAAGTATTGGCATATAGCTGATATTCCGTTGGTGGTTAATGTCTGGTCTCCAGAATCTGCTCAGCATCCTCCAGACTTGTCAGCCATGCCACTCTGGGTTGACCTCAAAGGAGTCCCAAACACACTTTACTCCCATAAAAGACTGAAGTGCCTGGTTGGGGCGGTGGGACATTTTGTGAAACTGCATCCGAACACGCAAAAATGCATGTTACCATTCATGTTTGTATGTTTTCGGTTTTGTGCTGGATTAAACGATTAGGAAACAAAACCAAACAAAAGAAAATGTGAAAGTAACTTTTATTTGATTTATACATTAGGTACCGTCCACTAGAAGAGCTTAACATTTTTTAGATGCAAAATAAGACGAAAATTCAACAATTTATATTAAATATTTATATAAATCCCTTGTTATCAATAATATATATAGTATACATTAGTTAACCTTGTTATGGGCATGCCAAAAGAATAAGCTAATTTGTACGTATTATAGTTGACTCTTAAATAATTTTAAAAGGTTATCTGAGCTTTTTGTCTTTTAAAAAGGCTGGGAGGCAAATTGTCTTATTAGGTATGTATATAGGATAGATGATAAATAAACATATTTAACAATATTAGGACTGCACGAAATAGAGTTGGAGATTCCGACAAGATGAGATTCAAACTCGTTCTTTTGTTTTAAGATCATCACCACATAAAATCTTCATAACTTTAAAATAAATTTATTGAAATCACAGCTTGAAGATATGTTAAGTTGTCTCTAAGTTTCAAAAGTAGAGGACGGGTTAATGTACAATGCACCTTACGGATCTTGCCTACCTGTTTATTGCCTTCCTAAACTGATTATTACTCCTCTAACTTTCGAAGTCAGTGAATATACACACGGGTTCATGGAATGTGTCGTTTGTATTATACCCCTTTTGATACTCTTAAAGGTATAATATCACATCAAATGATATTATTCTCCGGGTTATTGTGTTTTTTTTAGCATGCATGTTATATAAAAAAGGAAAGTAATTTGTTGTGGCATGATCACTGCTTTTTTTCTTGTCTCTCTTAACTTCAGAATGTCTTATATTCATATTCCATCAAATTGATGTACACAAAGTATGTTTGGCAGATTAATTGAACTTCGAATACGACGAATAGTACTACCCAAAACTTTGGTGGAAAACGTACACTAGTACACATGTCTACAATAGATTGAAACCATTAATTATACTATTCTACTAGTTTTTTTTTCGTTATACATTAAAGTGAGGTAATCATGAATTCATTGTGATAACTTATAAGAGTACACTTTTCCAAATTAAAATGAAAGTCGGTAGTTTTAGCAACGTTTACTTATGTTTAATTTATTAATAATCATAATGTTAATTATCCGTCATCCATTGAAGTGTTGACTTCTCTAATGTTGTACATAATTGAAGTTAGCTTCTCAAAGAGGATGATGTATTTTTAGATTTAGACCACCTCCAATGGTAGGAATTCATGATGGCTTTTTAAAATTATTTTAGTCATAAATTTTAAAAAATTTTAAATCAAAAACCTCTCTAAAAATAATGGTTCCAATGGTACAACCTCAAGTAAGGTTCTAAAAAATATTATTCCTTGCTATTCCCATACAAATTTTTATTTACCTTTCATGATTTTTGGATATCTATCCATATGTGAATCCTGTTGTATCAACTCCTCCATCTGCAACAATGAAAACACCACAACCGCAAATCAAAACACTCTCATTCTCATATTCACCAATCAATGATAAAGCAAGCTAGAGAGACATATACCCATTTCCAGAGACATCAAAATGGAAAGCGCTGATCTCTCTTCTTTCTCTAAGCCAATGGACAAGTTAATCTGGGATCTAACCGGAGAATCTGTTGCTGTTAAGATGGAGGATGGTTAGATCCGAGAGAAAAGAGAGGTCTTTGACGATGGTGCCTTTGAGATTCGCTTTGTTTAGATCTATGGTGGTTACGGACGAGCCTGAACATAACCATGATCAGAATTAGGGTTTCCGCCACCGCCACCGCCGCCAACCCAAACTCCACCTTCGTCGATTCCTACTCCAATGCCGTAGTCACCGACGCATGTACCCAGCCTCTGCTTGATCCAGTTGACACGTATAGGTTCTTACAGTCTCTTAAAAATTATGTTATCCAAATAAAATATGATAATATAAAAAAACTTATTGATATGACAATATTAGTTTATTTTCGTTATTAATAACCTATTATAAGTTTGTGTTTTTATTTTAGATTTAAAAATTTATTTTAAGATATTTTTTAAAATATTCTTGAACACTCGTAATTTTTCATATCAATATTATGTATAAAATGACATTATACATGAAAAAATGATATTCAAATATGTATATGATATATGATATAGGATATAGGATTTTGGTTTTGAAATTCTGTATAATATTCAAATGATCTATTTTGAATATTGATATGTATATTTAAGAAAATAATATTTTCATGTTATAGTTCATAATATATTTATACTTTTATTAAATTTAAAGTTGGTATCTATACTATTAAAAAGGAAGGATTCTAAAAAAATCTACCTATGAAAGGTTGTTGGACCTATTTAATAGAAACTTAATATTTGATATTTACCTTAATCAGTCAAAATATATCAATATTATTAAAATATGATATTTCCTAATATTACTCCTACAAAATTTCTGTATCCAACAGATTAGTGTCGTAATCGGTTGAATTAGTTATGCTTCTGTCTATGTTTTTTTTTTTTTTTTTTTTTTTTTAGGTAACCGCTGGTTTCCGGCGACCGTGGTCAACCGACTATTCCCGCGAGGCCCACAGCACTCCACGTATTCTTGGGATTTAACTCTAGCCCGGGTGGCCAGCGGAACTCGAACTGCGGGTACCGTATTGGGGGTTCTCCCCTCAAGTACCACTAGCCCAAGGCCGCTCGTTAAACTTTTGTCTATGTTATTTAGTTAATCACCAATATGCAATATAATTTACATATGATTTCCACTCCATCTCACATGCCCCATCGCCGTCAACTCATAAGTGGGTCTACATATGGATTCATTAATTCATACTACACAATCTTACTTGTGCCATTGACACATCTATTAATCCACACATTTCAAAATTATCAAACTAACACATACTCTACTCTAAGTTTCAACCAACCCGATGCTAGCCATCATAACCAAATTACACAATACTAATTTTAGGAGAAATATATATATGTTTTCCTATCTGAAAATCTATCATACACAATATGCACATCTTAAATGTAACCAATTACAAAAACTATCACAACAAAGTATACCATTCTAAGTTTGTATACCAAACCATTATAACCATCCGAAATGATTTATATAACAATCTAACCTTCTTAAATAATTTTAATATTATTTTATGACATTTAATTATTCATTAATATTTTCTATATTTAAATTTGACACAAAATATGACATACTTAAAAACAATTGATAGGTAGTATTAAAACATAAATTACAGAAAAATATGACATACTAAAAAAAACATTGATAAGTAGTATTAAAATATAAATACATTTAAAATAAATTATGGAAAAATGTTTAAAACATAAAAAAATTATCAATACAAAACAGGTTAAAATATATAATAGTTTGTTTTAAATTATGATATTAAAAATAAAATCAAGGTAAAATAAGTTAAACAAACAGGTTAAATAAATAAACGTGCGGGTCAAAATTATCTTCAAAATTTTGGTCTAATTTAAAATTAAAAATAAATCATATAAATAACTTTAACGTAGATTATATAAAATTTTTTAAAAATATATAAAGTATGAAAAAATTATTTTTATTACATAAACAAAATTTTCAACCGAATATTAATCCCGTCCTTAAAAGCACGAGTCAAAATCTAGTATCTTTTAAATATATATATATATATATATATATATATAGGCCCATTATTTATAGATTCATTTACGTGTATCTGTAGGCCCAAAACCAAAAAACTTAAATGTCATTAATGAATTTTTTTTAACCTAAGCAAATTCTAAACCCGTCAGCCACCTCAGGGGAATTGAATCAACATAAACCATAACAGAAGGCAGATTCCGAGCACCACGTGCAAGCTTATCCGCCATTGTATTTTTTGCCCTTGGGATATGTTGGAGAGAGAAAGTTTGAAAAAATTTCTTACATCGCAAGAATTCTTCCATATGTGTAGTGAACGCTGGCCACTATGTAGGTGTAGACACCATCTTCACCGGTTAATGAATTTTATTAATCCCTTGTAAAAATAAAAGTATTTTTGAGAAAACTGCAATTTTCATTAACGGTATAATTTGGGAATGATAAGTATTGATTACCCAGAAAGTATATGTTTTCGAGTTTTCATTTCAACTTCTCTTGATTAAGTCAAACTATCCAGAAAACAAAAAATAGGCACCAAACACCAACCAAAGAATAATAACGGAGCTATAAGACTTGCTTTTGAGTTTGTCTTCAAAAGTTAGGTTGGAAGTTTAGTGTGAGTTTTGCTTTTTTCCAGAAGACAATGCGTCATGCATGATGACACGCCTATATTTGTGGTTGTGCAGTGTGTGCATCATCACATATCTGCCTCACAAGTCACGAGTATCAAGTTTATCTTCATACACAAACACAAATAGCTTTTTATAAAATCACTTGTTTTTGTCTCACGAGCTGTTCGAAACTGGATCTAAACCATCCAAAGTAGGGATGAATACCACATGAAGACTTTGTGAAACCACATTTTTTTTACCTGCGTTATCATCAATTTTAAACCGTACTAGACCTTGACCCGTACAACCATGCAGGTAATTATTTTAATTTTTATACCATAAATATTTGTTTTACATGATTATTGATATATAATTTTAACATTACATTTTAAAACAATATAATTTTACAGTTCACATACAGTAATTTAATTTATTGCTTTAACTTGTCAGTGATATTTTTCATTTTAGTCTTTCGTTATATTTGTGGGAAATGACATATAATTTAACACTAACTTAGATATTTCATTGAGGCTATACTTGCATTTTAAATTTTGGTCATACATATATGTTAATCATTATTGTAGGTTTTTGGCCATACATATATGTTATATCAAATTATTTGAATGATTTAAATATCTGACTCAATAACCTATACCAAGTCTAATTTATAAAACGTTTATTTCATTGAAGTTATTGAACCGGAAATTGTTGTGTATCATGTTTGTCTTTGTCAGTTTAAATCTGTATTTTTCTACATTATCTATGTTTTATTGAAGTTTATTATGTTTTCTATTGGTGATTTCGATTTTTATCTTTTGGTTGTGTTACTCCAAAACTCTTGGATTATTTGCAATGAATTTTTTTGTGTTAATTTTTTCTTTTTGTAATCTTTCATCTTTCATATATCACGTTATACAATTAACATTTGAACTTGCCATTACATTTGACAATGAACATACTGAAAGTAATCATATTTACATGAAATATTATTATTGGTCATTTAAGTTAGTGACATAAATTAGTACAATATATATTGCACTTTCAAAATTGCAAAAGATAAAAATAGTACAAAGATAATTGCATTAATGAATAATGTATAAAATTGGTCTATATAGAAATAGGAATGATTATATTTACGTTCACAAAGTATTCATATACTCCTATTATTAAAATATAAAATTAAATCGATCACTATATTTAATAACACAAATTGATTATACTTTCAAAATAGCATGTCTAAACCGATTGTTCATATTGATGGCATAGTTTTAATCATGTGGTACATATTTTTAAATTGATAAATTATATATGTTAGGATACAATATTTGATTGAAAATGTTAAATAAAATTAATATCTTAAATTTAATACAAAATTGTACATGAGTTTAATCATAATACAAAATTAATTAGACATTTAAAAGGTTATTTTAGTGAAAAATGAAATATACATTTATATTTTAAATAAAAACGAAATAAATTAAATATTGAAAATGTTTATTTTAATTAAAAATGAATATATATATATATATATACATACTAAATTAATACGAAATTAATTTAAAGGGTTTGTTTTAGGGAAAATAATACATTTATGTTTATTTTTTAAAAAGATATGAAAAGATTTTATTTATGATGAAAATTTAGAGAAAATAAAGGAATATCTATTTGATTAGTTAGTTTTAGAATAATTCATATAATTCAAATATTTATACAAAAAAACATTTAAGCAACTTTCTAAGGAGTGATCTAAATAAAAAATCACACATGAAACATGTCATGACTTCTATTTTAATAGATAAGTTGTGGCTGAAAACCAAACCAAAAAAAAGTAAAATATTTATACACTCACAAGTAACTCTAATCTTTTAGTTAATTAGTAGATTAACTTTTTCTCATCAAATATAATTGAGTTTTTACTTTTTAGAGGAAAAAGTAAAAAAAAAAAAACAATAAACTGCCATTTATATAAGTAAATAATTAGATTTTGATCCGGGCTTTAAAAGCGTGGAATTAATTTTCTTTTAAAATTCTACAAAAAAATTTAATTATAAGATTATGTATGTTTTATATATGATAATCATATACATTTAAAAATTTGTTGATTGTTTAAGTTATAATCATAGACTAGATTTTGATCCGCGCTTTAAAAGCGCGGAAATATTTTTTTCGATATATTTTCATACAAAAGTAATATAAAAGTTGATCGAGTATAGTATTATGTGTGTTTAAAATACTTATAACATAATGATATATTTAATCTTGTAAATTTTGTATGTTCGTAAAATAGACATGAATTTTAAAGATGGTATTTCTAAAATGTGGGATATTTATACTCATAAAAAAACTACTTTGGAAATGTTATTAATAGTTTTTAGTTCTATAAATTAAAGCTTTATAGTTTTTTTTAACTATCTGAATTACAATTATATTAGTCAGGGCTGGAAAAAATTCGGAATCCGAAAAATTGAATAGAATCTGATCTGAAAAAGTAGTACCAAACCAGAGCTAAAATTGGTTAAATATCCGAACATGTTCAAAACTTTGGTATCTAGAGAACCTGAACTAAACCCGATTCAACCTGAAATATTTTGGATATCTGAATCAAATTTATATATTTAAATATATTAATTATCTTAAAATTTAATATATAACAATATCTAGTATATAAGATATTTTGAAGTTGTCTAAAATAACTGAAAATATATACAATCAAAAGTAATTATAAAAATAGCTAAACAATAATCAAACACCAATTATACTTAAAATATATATTAATTTTCTATTCAAATATTTAAGCCAAACCAATTTATATATTAGGTTTATGTACTTTGGCATACATTATTTTAATTTATATGTAATATATTATTTTTATTTTTAGATTTTGAGAAATTTGAATTATATATGAATTTAATTTTTTAAAAAATAATTTAAACGAGCTATCCGAACCCAAACCGAGTCCGCAAAGATCCGAACCAAAATTTATAATTACCTGAATGGGGCTGATATCTTTAACTCAGAATATCCAAAACCCGAATAGACCCGAACCAAACCCAAATGAGTACTCGGATGTCCACCCGTATTATCAGTCTTTTTTTTTTCATAAAAGAAACTTTTGTTTTAAACATTATTATTAATTAACTAATATATACTAATATCATTCTACATTGTATACTAATTAAACTTTTGATTTAATGAGGTTAAATTGATTATTATGTGTTTTATAATTTGGGTTTGGATAAAATATGAATGTTATTAGTAATGGGTAGGGGTGTCAAAATGAGCTATAGCTCATGATCTGGCATAGCTCATCTCATTTTTAGATCTATAAGACATTGAAGATGAATTGTCTCAAGACTCTCACCAATAATAGGGATTCAGATCATTGGTTTTGATTTAATTTAATTTATATTAGGTGTTGTTTTTTTAATTTTTGTCATGTATTGGTTTTTATTTAGTATTTAATATTTATGTTTTGGATTTTTTAATATTTAAATTTGAACAATATTATAGAAGTTATTCTATCACTATTTTATTTTATTTTATAATTATTATTTTTATTTAGATCACGAATTACTTTATTTAACTCATGATCTCGATGATCTGAGTTCGAATTTACATATTGAAATTCATATAATAAATGAGCTGAGCTGAGCTAGCTCATGAAAGAGTCGAGTTCACTATCATCTGAACTGAGTTGAGCGAGCTAACTCATTTTGACACCCCTAGAAATGGGGCAGTTAAACGTTCTCTAGTAATTTTGTTTTCCTACCCATCAACATTGGTTAAAATTTGGCAAATGTTGATTAACAATATAATCAATCGATGGCCCATGAATATTTATAAAGTAAGTCAATTAGTTTAGGATGTACACAATTTTGTAGATTTGTCAATTAATTCTGGGCCATTAGATCTTTTGAAATATTCACAAAATGCTTAAAATATATATTAATCGAATATGCTGAAAGTTAATGGTCCGGAATTTTTAAGTAAGTCACATATGCCGAAGTTACTTCATTTTCCATAACCACAGGTTAGATTGTTAGGTAACTTCCGAAATTGGTGGGTTTAATTTATTGTTATGAGATGATTATTGTAAACATGGTTTCTATATTGTTGAATCCTAAATCCGGTAACAAGGATAAAAGACTAAACAAAGTTTAAGAGATATTAAGAAAGGGACAAAGGTTTCATTTATTGAAGTGTTTAGCAAAAGCCAAAAAGGAAAGTACACAAAAGAACTCGTTGTCGTAAAGACTAACTTAGATTATAACTTTTTCTCTCTGTCTTTCTAGCTCTGCTTTCTCTCTATTCGTCGATGTCCTTCTTCATTGAATGCTCTCCTCTATATATATTGTTCGTATGCACCTTTTCCGTCTCGCAGTTGTTGTATGTCAGGGAGTTGGTGCAGCGCTCATTATCACCATATTGCTTGTGTAGGCTTTTTGTCTACGATCGGCGGTCGGTGCAGCCTATGTATCGTAGGCTCATGTTCCCTGCGTGTCATCGCAGTTACCGCTCTCGTGATGGGCCTTTTCGGGGCTTCTTCTGATCTGCTCAACTCACGAATGGGCCGACGGCCCATCCTCCAACAATAGCACCCCCCGAGTCTGGCGCGTTGATTTGCGTCAGGCGTTTTTATTACGGTTTTTTTGAGCGAGTTGGGTAGGTGTACACGCTTTAGACACATGTTGGACTGGAATGGTTACTTTTTCTCGTGGGTTGGGTCTGCTATAATGATCCACCAATTTCATTTTCTGGAAACCCTTCAGCCACATCGATAGACGTCGGAGCCTGTCATTTTGCCGCCCTGCTCTCCCTATTGTCTCTTGTTCCCCACTTATTGCTTCGTTACTCCGATTTTGCTGCCTTCCTCGCTTTAAAAGGTACCTTCTTCTCCTCTTAACTTTAGTCTCGTCGTTTTTATAGCGTTTCTGTTCTCCCAGTTTGTTTCTTTTCGTAGTTATTTCATCGTTCTCTTGAATCTTCTTGCAATGGATGATAGTCTCGAGTCACTAGTTAGGACCCCCGAAATGGCGGATGTCGAGGATCTTCTACGTACTTCATCGGTTTCTGCTCCTCCTCCGACGGCTCCTATTTCTCAGGTGGCGATTCCTTCAATCGTAGAACCTAATGACTGGGCTAGTTCCGCCGGTGATCCGTCGTCCCCTACTCTCGGTGGCGACTCTGGGGGTGATTATGACAAGGAAGATTCCGCCGATGATCCTATCGGGGGTAATCAAGGGTTTGTAGGGCCTTCTCTTCTTACTAAGGAATCTTTAAGGCGTATGTGGAAGAAATGCGGCTTTTCTCGAGATATTGAGGCTCGGATCCCGTTGGAGGAGGAGAGGCCGTGGTCAGCGCCTCCGGGTTGGGTGTGTTTATACAGTTTATCTTTTCTCCGATCGCATTTGTGGTTTCCTCTTCCTCGGCTGCTGACCTCGTACGCCGCAAAGCGTGACGTGGTCATTTCTCAGATGTCTCCGACCACCATTTGTAATATGGTGATCGCCTTAGTTCTCGGCACGGAGGCGGACGTCGACTTCGAGTTCTTCGAGATGATTTCCCAGATGAATTTTATTACGGATGAGACTTTTTCTATTAGCAGCAAAGCTCGTTGTCACCTCATGGATGGTCGGGAACTGTCTAAAGCCGATGGTTGGCAGCAGAAATATTTCTTTGTTTGTATTAGTCATGCTTGTGTATTTGATTCTTATGCGGTCTTTAGGACCAATTGGAATCCCCAACCGGGTAGTTATTTTTCTTTTTTCTTTTGTTGCTCTCGATGTCTATCTTGCTGATCTGTTTTTGTCATGTTTTTAGTGGCTCACGGGAAGCATTGGCCTCTTCCATCATGGGTGAGACACCTTTACAACGAATTCTCGCCCGTGGGAGAATAACTTGAAGTGATTTTAGCGTGGAGCGGGTTCATCGGAGCATTCCTCGTATTCACGCTGGATACTATTCTGTAGCGATCCGCTTAGTCACAATTCATTCGGTATCTTAATATCTTCAATCGTTTCTGTTAGGGGATTTTTGTGTAGGCTCTTTGTGAGTACTACGGAACGTTGGACAAGTTGGTAAACCGGGTAAGTTTGAACGTAGAGATTCAGGATAATAATGAAGAGATAGGCTTGAAGAGATGTTTTATTGACTAGATGAAACAAGAACATGAGAGGTTACAAAGTATTCGATAAGAACCCTAGTTCTAGCCGTCTAGCCTTAGTCTCTAAGCCTTGGAGAAGTCGATCCCTTGCTTTAGGGTTTTAGTAGTCCTTATATAGTCGTTTAGGAGTCGGTTTCCTTAGGTTAAACTCTTCCATATTCGGAAATATGGAAGGTTCTCCTTATCGGGCGGAAGTTTTCCATTTCTTGGAAGGAAGCTCGGTTCCAGGGACCGAACTCAGGGTTCCTTCTAGCGGGGACCTGGAACGTTCCCTTATCGGGGACCCGAGGGTCTGGGTCCTTCTTGGAGGCTGGAGGAAATGATACCGAAGTATTTTTCTTCAACAGTTTGCCCCTTATTTCTCGATTTCGTCATCGAAGTCGGGGAATAACCTGTGCACTCAAGTCAACCGGGGTTGCTCATTCTCATCAGGCTCCCCTTAGGCAGGACCCCGTTCCATTGATCTTTCTATCCTGGGTTCTACTCAAGCCGGAACTCATTCTGAACCCAGGTGAGGATCGGTTCCTTCGTGTTTGACCGGAGTCTAGTAGTAGTTTCTCTTATCTTCTGGAGATGATGAGGCTGGAGCTCTGAAGTTTTAACCACGCGTGGGCTGGAGAGAGTTCTTTGCTGGGAGAATCCAGGGATATTTGAGGCTAGGACCCTTTGCTTCGAAGAAAGGCGGGAGTGTTGTGGAGCTGATGCTTCGACTCTGCGGATGAGAGTGTTCCTATTGGAGAGGACCGGGGCATCTTAAGGCTGAGGTTCCTTGAGCTAGGGAAATGGTAAGGGGGATTCTTGCAGTCCCCAGACTTTGGTTCAGAATTTTGGCGGGAAAGGGGAAGCTCCTCGATATCTGTCTCGAGATTCGTGTTCACACGTGGTCTCTTCCCCCGACGCGTGTAAAGTGTTTCTAGGGTTTTCGATTCTACCCCTTCAATTCTTTCACCTGATTCCTTTAGTTTCTTTTTCTCTCCCTCTCGAAGATTTCTCGCGATCTCAATATTTCGACTTGGGTCCTCATTCTGCAGGTAACTTCTTCTTCTCTTTCGCTTACTTTCGAATCCTTTCTTCCTTCTGCTCCTGAGATGAGGACTGAGTCGGGTCTCTCTCCAGATTCTTCTTCCATAGGTAGTAGAGTTTGAACTAGTAGATTGAGGGTCGCTCCATCGGAATCTATGGATTCTTCTGATTCTTCTCTGGATCTGACCGCCAAATTAGAAAATCCCAAAGCTATCGTCGCTAGGAGAACTTCACCGGTACGGGGGAGCCGATATCCTCCGATTGGCCCTCCTTCGGTGATAGGGGCTGAGGAAGTCGCGGTTTGGAGGAAGAAATACGAGCTTCCTGATGATGTTGTCATTCGAGTACCTGATCCGGAAGACAGGGTTTCGGATTTTGGTGTGGACGAGGTTCCTTTCTACGAGGGTTATTTCACATCTGGCTTCAGGGATCGAATTCCCTCTTTAGTAGCTAAGATATCCGAAACCCTAGGGATTTCCCCAGGTCAGCTAAACCCTCCTGCTTGGAGGACACTAATAGCTTTGCAGAATTTGGGTGATCTCAATGGGCTTGTGATTGGAGTGGCTGAGGTCCTGTACTCCTACTCTGTCTCTCTTTTAAGTGGCACAGAATGGAGGTATCACCTTCGTCCTCGAGGCAAGGAGCCCCTAGTTAGGGAAATCCTCAAGAAGGAGAGAAAACGACTTCCGGCCTTTGAGGGAAACTGGACGGAAAAGTTCGCCTTTATGCATCTCCCGGGCTTTTCGTCTATTTGGCGATTGGAGGGTAGGCTAGTTGTAGGAATCAAGAAGATTATCTAGATATCAGGATACAAATGATCTTTTATCTTCTTGATGCAAATTTGCCTCGTGTTGATGATAGACCATGAATTTTACCCACTTTAATCCATGATTTATAAGTGTTTTAATATATATTTACTACTATATAGAGTCTATTTAGAGTATTTACAGGTTCAGGTACGTTCTGGAGAAATATGGTGATTTTGGAGCCTTTTGAGGTGCAGAACTGCACAGACGTGTCAGATGTCTAGCTATGGATGAAGACCTTTCCACCGTTAGATTGAGCCCATCCTTTGACACAAGATAGAAATTTGAGTTAGCTTTCCAATTCCACCGGTGTGAGGTCAATCAACATCCTGTAGCAGAAGTTACACCCGTTTTACTTAAGAGTGGTCAGTCTGCCTCGTGATAGGAAGCTGTCGAGAAAAGGAACGTATGTCGATCGATGCAGAACTCTTGACATCGATCGATATGGATGCCAGAACGTGGGCCAAGCATATTTCAAGACCGTTTGAAGCCCAGAAGCCACACCAAGTTACCAAAATACCCATGGACGACCAGAAACCCTATTTATGTATTTCTAAGCCATTGTTGACGGCTACGCTTTTTCTATTATCCTATTCTATTGTTTTCTCTTAGGTTTGGAGAGAATATAAATTCTCCTTCAGAGATTGATTGGAACTCCATTTGTTTTATCATTGATTTCTTATCTATTATATTATTCAGACTAAAACGTCTAGGCAGATGCTCTCGCGGCCTTAGCATCAAGTTCTGACCCAGGACTTAAAAGGGTAATTCCTGTCGAGCTCATCGAAAATCCAAGCATCGGACCACCAATCGTCGTCAACCTCATAGAAGGTCAATATGACGAAGAAGAAGAAGTTACGATACGACCACAATCAGATCAATCTTATTACGGCTGCGATACCCCATGGCTGCAGACAATTCGAGACTATATTATCAACGGACACCTGCCTACCGAGAAATAGGCAGCCCGCAAAGTCCGAACACAGGCCGCGCACTACGTAACAGTGGACGGCGAAATTTACAAATGGAGATTCTCCAGACCACTCATGACGTGCCTGGAAGGGGAAAAAGCAAGAAAAGTGATGGAAGAAGTACGTGCAGACTCCTCTTAACGGAAGCAGTGGCACTGATCTCAACACTCCCGCATCAGACGTATCCGCGGCCAATGCACCAGCCAACGCCGCGGCACTCGAGGAGTTTAAAAAGATGTTCGCCACCTTCGAAAAAAGGTCGGATGAACAGGATAAGCTCGTGAGCACCTTGACCAAACAAGTTGAAACTTTAACGGCAAGGAGTCGAGCAATCTGCCCCCGCGGAACCACTAAAGTCTGTGGAAGAAGACTCGACTTCGCTACCCCACTCGATAGGCCTGGAGCCGCGCAGAAACAACCTTCGGGTCGAAACCCTAGCGAAAAATCTCCCGTCGAAAAGGGGAACCCTGAAAGTCCTCCACCTCCCTCGAAAAATTCGGAGGATAACGAAGTCGAGCACGTCGACCTGGATCCTAGCGATGTCTCCAACGATACTGATGAGGACGTCGACAGGCATCCAAGAAGGACAAGAAGCCGATCTGCTCGGGAAAGCTTTCCGTTCGACAAACCAATGAAGGAAGAGGAGGAAGTCCTCTATTGGAACGAACGAGAAGAGCTGGCTGAAAAGCAAACCGAGCTCACTCCAGTAAGCCCCGACAGGCTCAGAAATCTGCTGGCGAGACGTCGGATATCCGCGATCTTCGCGACTATATCACCAAGACTGCGGCAGAAGTAAGAGCCGTGAAATCCCAAATCCATCATGCTACCAGCGCGGCCCCCGAGATCGACAGGCTGCTGGAAGGGGCTCGGATCTCAGATATGAGGGTATCCGATCCAGGAAAAATCAAAGTACCGAAGTATGATGGTACGACCGATCCGAGGGCGCACCTTCAGGCTTTCCACATCACGATGAGAAGAGCGAGGCTGAAGGACGGCGAAAAAGACGCCGGCTACTGCCGCCTGTTCGTCGAGAATCTGGAAGGGGCAGCCCTCGAATGGTTCGTACGCCTTAAGCGAAACTCTATCGGAAGTTTCCGACAGCTCGCATCAGAATTCCTCAAGCAATACTCTATGTTCATAGATAGAGAAACTTCCGATGTCGATCTCTAGAGTCTGTCCCAGAGGGAAGACGAACCCCTCCGCGAGTTCATCAGCCGATTCAAGTTGGTAATGTCTAGGGTCAGTGGGATAAGTGACAAGGTGGCCATTGATGCGCTCAGAAAGGCGCTCTGGTACAAGTCAAAATCAGAAAATGGATAGCCCTCGACAAACCGCGGACGATCCAAGATGCCCTCCACAAGGCGACGGACTACATCATGATCGAGGAAGAAATGAAAGTCTTATCGTAAAAACATAAGTCGGCGAGACCATCCTCGAAAGATGTAGATCCGAAAACGAAGAAGAAAAACCCTCGTAACGACAAGTATGTCCATCACGAGGAGGAAGATCTCCAAGGAGCGCACAATTACGCGATCAGCTCGGACCAGGGCCAAACCACGGGTAATACATGGACTCGCAATCAAGGATATGATGAAAACACCTTCTGCGAGTTCCACCAGTCCCGAGGACACTCCACGACTAACTGCAAAGTCTTGGGAGCAAGGCTGGCCGCGAAGCTACTAGCTGGAGAGCTCTCGGAAGTGACCAGCGTGAAAGATCTCATCCTCGAGACCGATCGCCCCTCGAAGCCGGACAGAAATCCTCCCGCGGAGAGATCTCCTCAAAGAAACCAATCTGGGGATAAACGCGGCAGAAGGCAAGACGACAAGGGGAACGATAACAATCGTCGCAGAGTCAACATGATCATTGGAGGATCGCAATTCTGAAACGATACGGTTTCGGCCATCAAGGCTTACCAGCGGAAGGCAGAGTCGAGCGCAAACTGGCCTACATGGTCTCCTACCCGAGATGATCAAAATTGCTCAATCACCTTCACGAAGGAGGAAGCTGGCGTGATCGATCAACCTCACTGCGATCCGCTCGTCATAGATCTCGTCATACGAGATCTGGAAGTCGGAAGAGTGCTCATTGACACGGGAAGCACGGTCAATGTATTCTTCCACGACACTCTGAATTGGATGAGCATCGAACTCGGAGAAGTAACTCCAACGCCGAAACCGCTCACAGGTTTTTCAGGCGAAGTATCGATGGCCAATGAGATCACAAAAATCGTCGAATTCGCGGTAGTCGATCATCCTGCCATCTACAACGTGATCATGGGAACCCCATGGCTCAACGCCATGCAAGACGTTCCAACGACGTACCACCTGGGTGCCAAATTACCGACCCCAAACGGAGTCGCAGCTATCTGGGGATGTCAGAAACAGTCGCGACTATGCTTCCTCGCGGAGCACAAGTTAAGGAAAATGACGACTTCTACAGCGGCAAATCGCAAGCACACAAAGATAGGTCAATCTTCGGCGAAAAATGTTTTATGAAAAGACGATTTAACATCGTCCGCTGATGCAAACGCTTCGGGCGTCAAAATTCAACACGAGTCCGAAGCAGACACTACAACTTAACCGGAACATCCGGAAGAGAACGCTGACCCGGCCACAGTCATCATGATCAAGGCGGTCAGCACGGCAACAACCGCCGAGTAAAAACGCTCGCGGCGTAAAATAGAACTACGAGATGGCTTGATCCTCGAAAGAGGTACATAGGCAGCTCGTCGAAAGACGAGTTCAGCTATCCCCCTCTCTAAAAAGGGGGGGGGGGGAGTGGGTGCGTATACTAGTATACTCCCACACAGGAAAAAAATGCGTTATTGTAATCGAGTTTTTTAGAGATTTTGAAAAATTTTACTACAATATGCGTCGCTCCTTTTTAAGACACTTGCGCTTAAAAGCAAAAATCTCAAAACACGCTTAGAAAATCTACAAACGTTAAGACTCTTGTCAGGAGCCTCATACGGCCCAAAATCGCGAAACAACCTCGCTTCAGCACCGAAAATATACGTATAGTCTTTGAAATAACTGCGAGATGTCGCTAAGTTAAAAGTCGAGACGATACGAACAAATTGTCCGAACGCGACCACAAAAACCTTACACTCCGTTCGTCGATTGGCCCCGACGAACAAATCAGCCGTCTTAAACAAACGCAACTTGATCACTCTTTTGATCTTCGAACGTCCAACACAAGGACGAAAGCGCGCTACAAACAAAATCCGAAATTTTGGTCTAGCACTTCCAGTTGGCTTAAAAATTGTCTCTAGAAAGATGCTCGATTCGTACCATACAAGTCATATAAGCCGAGAACCTATCGCAGACTTTAAATCGGTACGAATCAGATAGAAATCGCAACAGGAAAATCGATAGCCTGCAAGTCACCGCACAAACCTTAAAACCGAGAGTAAACCTAGGTCTTGCCCTAAACCCATCGCATTGGTCTCAGACATCTCAAAGACATGATATCTAAACGATACGAGATCCTAAAACATGTCTCTCCGTTCATATCTCAACGTTTCCGAATGATCGTAAGAATAAATAATTTTTACGAAAACTCACGTCTTGAACAAACCAACAGATTGAACGCCTCAACGAAGTTAAATATGAGACGACAACTCATGTTTACTTCAAACCCACTCGAAACAAATTAACTAAAACAAACATCCATTATATATGTGGGAACCGAAATTCGCACTGTCGATTTCCATTTAAATAAGGAAACTAGGAAAGCCCTACTTTCCCAGAGGTCCCGGATTTCTGCTAATACCACACGCCAAACAATCAGAACACAATAATAACAACGATAAAGTATAAGAAATCGAAAAGAGAGCAGAGTAGATCTTATTCTGAATTCGCGTTTGAGCGTTACAACAAGGTAAGAGCCTGGGATACGAGAGCTGTCGGCGAGATTCCTAGTTCTAAACCCTAAGACCGCAATAACCTAGTTGAGTCGCAGCTCGAATAACAAAAACGGAAATATGCCTAAATCGCTCTAAGTGCTAAGTTTTCTCTGAAAAAAGTCCTCTCATGCCTCTCGCCTAGGACTCCTTATATACTGGCTCCTAGGTCGGTTTACGCTTTTCCTCCTCTGCCCTTAAGCCGCCATAGCACAAAAATAGAGATACTCCATTTTTTCCGATCTTCGTAACTATCTTCAAAATTTCGTATTTATCCGCGGAAACTTGACAGTTATCTTTTCTTGTGAACCAAGCGTAAACTGTCATGCGGCTTACGGGCTGTTGGTTAAGAAATCGTAAGTTGGGCCTCGAGTCATGTCTTAGGTCCCTTTGAGCCGTCTTCTGACTCGAAGCGTTTATTACAGATTCTTTCGACAAAAAACGAACTTTTCGCGGTTTTTACCGTAAAGTTTGATCGATGACTTAGAATGGCGGGAACATGAAACGGGTTCGCTACGGTCTTCGGGAGATAGCATCGAAGGGTAGACGTGAATGCATGGATTAATTGTCATATCGATGTTTCGGAAGAGCTCGGTAGCTACGTACCGACCGAACGGGACGAACGCTCCGTCGCTACGTCTTGGGCTCGGTTGCTACGTAGCGACCCAGCAAGACAAACGCTCGGTCGCTACTCGCCACCGAGCGGAATGAACGCTTGGTCGCTACGGCTCGAGCTCGGTTGCTACAGCTCGAGCTCGGTCGCTACGGCTCGAGCTCGGTCGCTATGGCTCAAGCTCGGTCGCTACGGCTCGAGCTCGGTCGCTACGGCTCGAGCTCGGTCGCTACGTAGAGATCGAGCGGAACACGCATTCGGTCGCTGTGTAGCGACCCTTTTCGAGCTCTTGTCCGATGTCTCGTGTTTCCTCTGCAAAGCTTTTCGTAAGGAAGAATCTATTTCGAAAAAGTATTTGGCGAAGAAGGTTTTTTCGTTTTCTTCTTCGGACGTTTTGAACGTTAACTTCGTCATAACCATTTTTGACCCCAACAGTTAGCCCCCCAGCTCGTTAGAGTCGAGACTCTAGCGCGCGGTTTGACGATTTTGGCAAAGTTAGGCGTATTGAACGAAGTTTACTTCAAACTCCGCGGAAGAGAATTCTCAAGAGAGTGTATATTAAAAAATATAAAATTCCGAGCCCATACTTCTATAAGTAGTGAGCTCTTGTCATTCATTTGCTTCACACCTTCCCTTCTTCAAACCTCCAAAACCTCTCTAGCTCCAAATCTTTTGCCTTTAGCATGTCTTCTTCCCATGGTGACAAGAGAAGTTCCGATGTGGAGGTGGGCGTGGCCACCTCTCCGGCTCTGATTCTAACTTCTCCGGTCGAAGCGCCGGCATGCGTTGCCGACCATCTCTCCTTTCGAGAGAGACTAGTTCGTCGCCAAGCCGAGAAAGAACAGGTTCGAGCCGGCGCCGAGTTCCCGTCCTCTTCTGCACTGGCCATTGCTCCGGGTCATGGGACCGAGGTCGTAACTCCGTGAGATACGGGAACTCACGCAGGCTCGGTCATTCCGAATGCTTCGGCTTTACCTGCTGGATCGTCCACGAGAGGGCTGCTAACTCTATGCCTCTTCCTCTGGCCAGGAAAGAGATCGTTCTAGCGCTGCACGCTCCTAGTGTTGTTCCGGTTGCTCAGCCTAAGGGCCGGAAGAGGAAGTTTACCAAGGGCGGTGACGGGGAATCTTCGCAGCAAGGAGACTCAAGCATAGCGTCGGGGCTTCGCGGAAAGGTTTGTCGCTCGCTTACTCTCTTGATTGTTACATATTTCTCTGAAAGACAAAGGATCCCTAACTTTCTTCTCGTTTCGCAGTTCATGTCGTTGATCGACGGGATGATCAGCGAGTGCGGTTCTGAGACTAGTCGTCTCGCCGGGGAGTTGTAGGAGCTGCAGGGTAGATGGTCTGAAACTGAGGCCATGCTGACGGCTGTCAAGGATTCTCACTCCGTGAAAGTGTCGAAACTCGAGGTCGCGATAGGGGAGCTCGAGAGGGACCTCGGGAAGACGGCGAGTTCATTGCTTAAGGAGAAGAAAGCCAGGAAGTCCAAATCTTCGGAGGTGCGTCGTCTTCAGCGTCAGATCAAGGGCGATGTAGGGTTAGCGAGCCGCAGGATTCGAGAGGCCAAGGACGCTCTTCGTTCTGAGTTTCAGGCTCGCTTGGCGAAGATCTCCACCTTTCTGGACTCCCTCGAGTGCATCCGGAATAGGGATTTAGCCTTGGCGACGACTGAGGGCGGGATGGCTGTGGTTCAGTCGTTCCAGAGTGAGACTCCTCCGACCATAGAGGCCGAAGAGGCCCGACTATCCGGCTGCAAGGGAGATTTGGAAGTCGTGGATGGAGATTTTGATCTCATCCTAGCTGACCTGAAATCCACGTCTTTCTTCCGACGTGTTCAGAAGGCCCAGAGGGGAAAGATCCGGTGCTCGGAGAAGGCAGAGGTGATGCGGCTCCAGGCTTGGACGAAGCGACGGGTGAAGAGGGAGCGTGAGCTCTGAGGATGACTTTGGTTAGATCTCTAGCGGGAGATTTTTTTTATGGCTTTGGCTTTGAATCCCTGCCGCTCTGCGGCTTTCTTTTTTTATGACAAGATGATCGAGTTGCATTTTTCATAAGCTTACGTATGGCGTGGAAGAAGGGTGATGAGTTGTCGTCTCATATCCTTCTTCGATGTGAAATGTTTCGTTCGAGATCTGTTTCGAGAGTTTTTCCGCGAGATATCGACTTCGCGGGATATCTGAAGATGTCGAATATAAACATAGAGGCATGGTTTTGGGACCTCGTATCTTTTGGATATCATGCCTTGAGATGTTAGAGACCAGTGCGCTTGGTTTAGGTCAAGACCTAGGTTTACTTTCGGTTTTAAGATTTTATGCGGTGACTAGCCGGCTATCGATTTACTGTCGCGATTTTAACCTGATTTGTACCGATTTAAAGTCTGCGATAGGTTCTTGGCTTATATGACTTGTTAGATATGAATCGAGCATCTCTCCAGAGACAATTTTTAAGCCAACCGGAAGTGCTGGACCAAAATTTCGGGTTTCTTTTATAGCGCTATTATCCTTGTGTCGGATGTACGAGAGTCATCTTCGTGAGATGGCTATGTCTGTTTAGGACGTTCAAGAGTTCGATGTGATCAGCACCGAACTTGGCAGCAGATGCCGTCGTTTAGAGTTTTTGCGCAAGATATGTGTTAAAATGTTCGTCATTTTTGACGGAGTGTCCCTTTTTGTTGTTCGGAAGAAGTAACCCTCGAGGCATCTCTCGTGACGTCTCGTGATGCCAAAGGTTGCTTCTCCAAACGGATGATTTATTTTCGAATATCGAAAATGTTTTGCGGATAAAAGATAATTTGCTTGGTTAAGATATGTCGGAAACATCGAAGGCGTGGTCGGATGTTTTCGAGTTTGAGAGTATACGAGTATACGTATCAACTCCCCCCCTTTTTAATGAGGGGGGACAGCTGAATTTGCCTTTCGACAAACTGCCTACGTACTCCTTATGGAGATCAAGCCGTCTCGTAGTTCGGTCATTGTGAGTTGGTTTGTTTAGTGATAGTATTTTTTGAGATGAATCACGTTCCAGGTCCTTGGAATTTTTATGCCTTGCATGTTGGCTATTTCGTATTAGCCCGATCGGATGACTTTTTCGATTTTATAGGGTCCTTCCCAGTTTGCTCCGAGTTTTCCCGCGTTTCGTTCAACGGTGTTTTGGAAGACTTTGCGAAGGACCAGATCTCCCTGATTAAATCTGTGATTCCGTACGTTGGAATTGTTGTACTTTGCGGCCGCGTGTTGGTAATTTTGGATTCGGATGAGGGCTCGATCTCGGCGCTCGTTAATGAGATCGAGATCATCGAGGAGCATTGCGTTGTTGAGCTCCTCTCGTTTGGGAAGTAGTCTTATTCGAACACCGGGGAACTCTACTTCTGCGGGAATCATGCATTCCGTTCCGTACACCAGAGCGAAAGGGGTTTCTCCTGTTGCTCGCCTCGGGGTGGTACGGTGGGACCAGAGGACTCCCTCGAGTTCGTCGGCCCACCTGCCTGTTTTGGCCTCTAAGCGTTTCTTCAGTCCGTCGAGAATGGTTTTATTAATCGTTTCAGCTTGTCCGTTACACTGCGGATACCTGGGCGTCGACTTGTTAAGTCGTATCTTCCATTTTTCGCAGAACGCCTCGAACTGGGTGGAGATAAACTGAGATCCGTTATCGGTTACTATTTCGTAAGGAACTCCATGCCTACAGATGATGTTTCTCCATACGAAACTTTCGACTTTGACATCTTTTATACTCGCGTACGAATCTGCCTCTACCCATTTTGAAAAGAAATCATTGAGGACTAAAAGGAAACGCTTTTGCTTTGAATTATGAAGGGGACCGACGATGTCCATGGCCCAGCGCATAAAAGGATAGGGCGATGTGATGGAGGAGAGAACATCGGCTGGTTGTCGGATGGTTGGAGCATGCCTCTGGCATTTTTCGCATTTTCGTGCGAACTTCTCGCAATCTCCGATCATCGTTGGCCAGTAGTATCCATGGCCTTTGATTTTCACTGCCAGCGATCTTCCGCCGGAATGTTTGGCGCAGGACCCAGAATGTACTTCTTCCATCACTTTTCTTGCTTTTTCCCCTTCCAGGCACGTCATGAGTGGTCTGGAGAATCTCCATTTGTAAATTTCGCCGTCCACTGTTACGTAGCGCGCGGCCTGTGTTCGGACTTTGCGGGCTGCCTATTTCTCGGTGGGCAGGTGTCCGTTGATAATATAGTCTCGAATTGTCTGCAGCCATGGGGTATCGCAGCCGTAATAAGATTGCTCCGACTGCGGTCGTATCGTAACTTCTTCTTCGTCATATTGACCTTCTATGAGGTTGACGATGATTGGTTGTCCGATGCATGGATTTTCGATGAACTCGACAGGAATTACCCTTTTAAGTCCTGGGTCAGAACTTGATGCTAAGGCCGCGAGAGCATCTGCCTAGACGTTTTCGGAACGGGGAATTCGCGTAAGGGCAAAACAGTCAAACTTTTGAGCTAGTTTTTGGACCAGTTTGAGGTACGCGTCCATCCGTTTGTCCCTGGCTTCATACTCTCTGCTGAACTAACTTGCCACTAACTGGGAGTCGCAGTAAGCGTGGATGTTTCGTATCTTCAAGCCGTGAGCCAAACGTAGCCTTGCGACGAGTGCTTCGTATTCGGCTTCGTTGTTTGAGGCATGGAATTCCAGCCTGAATGACTGCTCTAAGATCTCGCTCGTCGGAGATGTGAGGCGAATTCTGATGCCTGATCCCTGCTTGGACGAGGATCCGCCGACGTGAAGGAGCCAAGTGGAATTTGGTTCCTCGTTGGTTATGGTCTCTGTCGGTAGTTCGACCAAGAAGTCTGCAAGCACTTGTGACTTTGCGCTTGTTCTCGGTCGGTACTCGATATCGTACTCGCTCCCATTTGGCCAACCGGCCCGATTGACTCGGGCTATGCAGAATTGTTCGTTGGGAAAAAGTCGGGAGGATGACGATCGCGTGGGATTGAAAATATGGTCTTAGTTTTCGAGCAGATGTTACAACCGCGCATGCTAATTTTTCCATTAGCGGGTATCTAGATTCGGCATCCAGCAAGGTTTTACTTATATAGAAAATAGGTTTCTGTTCGCCGCGTTCTTCCCTGATCAGTACGCCGCTCACAGCTGTTGCCGATACAGCGATGTACAAGAACAAAGGTTCCCCCTCCACGGGTTTTAAACGAGGACTGGAGGGGAAGCTAAATACCGCTTCAGCTGTTGGAAAGCGTTTTCTCATTCTTCCGACCATTCGAATTTTTGATTTCCCCTTAAGACATCGTAGAAGGGCAGGCACTTATCCGTTGATCGTGAAATAAACCGGTTAAGTGCCGCGACTCTACCGGTCAGCCTTTGGACTTCTCGCTTATTCTTCAGTGAAGTCATCTCGATCAGTGCGTTGATCTGTTTTGGATTAGCTTCGATGCCGCGGAATGTGACTAGGTAGCCGAGGAATTCCCCTAATGCCATGGCAAACCTGCATTTTGTTGGGTTGAGCTTCATGTTATGGGAATTTAACTGCGCGAAACATTCCTCGAGATGTGATACGTGATCCTTTGCTTGGAGGGATTTGACGAGCATGTTGTCGATATAAACCTCCATTGTTTTACCGAGTTGTTTAAATAACATACGGTTCACGAGTCGTTGGTAAGTTGCGCCAGCGTTTTTGAGGCCGAAGGGCATTACCCTGTAGCAATAGGTTCCGCGATCGGTAATGAACGCTGTCTTCTCGTGATCGTCAGGGTTCATCATAATTTGGTTGTAACCTGAGAAGGCGTCCATGAAAGACAGAAGTTCGTTACCCGCCGTTGCTTCTACTAATCGATCGATGTGTGGCAGAGCGAAACTATCTTTTGGACAGGCCTTGTTTAGGTCAGTAAAATCCACGCAAACTCGCCATTTCCCGTTTTTCTTTTTGACTACTACAGGGTTAGCGAGCCAGTCTGGATACCTCACTTCCATTATTGACTCGACTTTAACCAATTTTTTGACCTCGTCGTTTACCGCGGAAGCCCGTTCGGGTCCTAGCTTCCGCCTTTTTCGTTTGACGGGTTTGAAGGTCGGGTCGATATTTAATTCATGACACCTTATGTTAATGTCGATCCCTGGCATATCTTCCGCGGCCCATGCGAAAGTATGGAGGTTCTTTTTTAGAAAGGTTATGAGCTCTGTCTTCAAAGGCTCGCGGAGATTGGCTCCGATCTCGACGCATTGTTCCGGAAATGCTTCGTCGAGATAGACTGTGACCACAGGTTCGCAAGTTGGTTCACGTTTTTCCTCTAGGGCCGTGATGTTACGAGACTGCCAGAAGAGTTCCGCTGAATCTTGACTTCGTGAATCCTTGTTGGAGATCTTTTTCTCCGCTTTTCTGGGAGTGGTCTCGAGGTCTGGTCTTTTTCATTTTTGTTCTGCGGCGTAACACATGTGTGATACTCTTGGGTTTCCCCATATTACCTCGACCCGTAGGCCTTGGTCATTTCTCCTGAAAGTCCCAGCAGTGGGCTAGGGTATTTCACGATTTCGGATTGATCGACCCCCATTTTCTTGAGAGTATCCTTGAAGATGATATCGGCCGAACCTCCGGTGTCGATTAGCACACTAGCGACGTCGCCATCTCGGATCGTCAGCTCGATAACAAGGAGATCGTTTTGAGGTTTGGCTCGATCGACCGTTGCTCTCCCCTTGAACGAGATGACGTTCGCGCACGTCGAGTCTTGCATATCGTTACTGATCGTTGAGTGGTTTTTGCGGGTTAGATTGATCCGTAGAGTCCCCCTCCTTCTAGCGCCAAACTGTGGGAGCCAAAATTCGCACAGTGATTTCCGTTTAAATAAGGAAACTAGGAAAGCCTTACTTTCCCAGAGGTCCCGGATTTCTGCTAATACCACACGCCAAGCAATCAGAACACAATAATAACAACGATAAAGTATAAAAAATCGAAAAGAAGGCAGAGTAGATCTTATTCTGAATTCACGTTTGAGCGTTACAACAAGGTAAGGGCCTGGCCTACGAGAGCTGTCGGCGAGATTCCTAGTTCTAAACCCTAAGACGGCAATAGCCTAGTTGAGTCGCAGCTCGAATAACAAAAACGGAAATATGCCTAAATCGCTCTAAGTGCTAAGTTTTCTCTGAAAAAAGTCCTCCCATGCCTCTCGCCTAGGACTCCTTATATACTGGATCCTAGGTCGGTCTACGCTTTTCCTCCTCTGCCCTTAAGCTGCCATAGCATAAAAATAGAGATATTCCATTTTTTCTGATCTTGGTAATTATCTTCAAAATTTCGTATTTATCCGCGGAAACTTGACATTTATCTTTCCTTGCGATCCAAGCGTAAAACGTCATGCGGCTTACGGCTGTTGGTTAAGAAATCGTAATTTGGGCCTCGAGTCATGTCTTAGGTCCCTTTGGGCCGTCTTCTGACTCGAAGCGTTTATTACGGCTTCTTTCGATAAAGAACGAACTTTTCGCGGTTTTTACCATAAAGTGTGATCGATGACTTAGAATGGTGGGAAACATGAAACGGGTTCGCTACGGTCTTCGGGAGATAGCATCGAAGGGTAGACGAGAATGCATGGACTAATTGTCATATCGATGTTTCGGAAGAGCTCGGTCACTACGTAGCGACCGAGCGGGACGAACGCTCGGTCGCTACGTAGCGACCGAGCAGAACGAACGCTCGGTCGCTACGTAGCGACCGAGATTCGGCTTGGGTAGACCGAGCTTTGGCTTGAGCTCAGTCGCTACGTAGCGATCGAGCGGAACACGCGTTCGGTCGCTGCGTAGCGACCCTTTTCGAGCTCTTGTCCGATGTCTCGTGTTTCCTCCGCAAAGCTTTTCATAAGGAAGAATCTGTTTCGAAAAAGTATTTATCGAAGAAGGTTTTTTCGTTTTCTTCTTCGGACGTTTTGAATGTTAACTTCGTCGTAACCGTTTTTGACCCCAAAAATATATAAACTAAATAGCGGTAGGGGTTTAAAGGCACCAACGGCCAGTCCCGATAAAAATAAAAGCGGCCAACACAGGCCCATACAAATTTCAAAGGCCACACTTGGCTGCAAAATACAAGATAAGGGAAAAACTTCTTCCCGTCAAACACTCACAGATCAAAGTTAAAATTCCCGGACAATGAAGCTCCGAACGCATCCACAGGATAGTTCACTTCCTCATCGTCGCCGGCAAAATCAGTCGTGGTTTCTACGGTATCAGGAGAAACCGAGATGGGATCCCAGAATCCCTGAATCCCCCCGTCGAACGGAGAAATGAGCATCTCAGCGTGAGCATGATCCTTCATGCCGCCCTTCATTAACTCCATCTCCCTCTCGAAAACATAGTCATCCTCCCGCGTCTTCCAAAGGCTCCCGACTGAACCGCGACACTCACGGAAGTCGCCCAGCAAGTTGAAAGCATCCTTGAGGTTCCCGTACTCAATCTAGAATTGAGAGGCGCGAGTCTTCATCACCTCGACAATCTCCCTCTTGCCCTTCCGTTCCGCCCTACGAACAGCCCTGGCATGATCACGAGCGAGTTGATCATCTCGCGCCAACATCTCGTCTCGCATGCGAGCAAGATCCTTTTCCGTCTTCTCCACTCTAAAGCGATAGATCATGGCCTCTCTATGGCTCGCCTCAATGGCCGATCCAAGCAAGTTCAAGCCCTGTAAAACCGATTGACACGTTATAAGCAAAAAAAATATATATATATACACTTGAAACGATCGTCAAAATTCTTAAAGCTTATACCCCGTTGATGATACGAGATCCTTCCACGACGACCTTCGGCCTCCCTGACTCGTTTGTGGCCGGAGGAGCATCGAAGCCCGAGGGAAGACCAGCGAAGAAATCATCGAAGTCCGGAATAGGGACCTCGCTCGTACTTCTTCCATCGCCGAAAGCAAGGTCCAGATCCCATCCTGGAAGCATGCAATCGTCCACCGAAAACTCCAGGTCACCGAGGTCAATATCTTTCCCCTTCGAAGAATTCAGCCTCGTCGCAACCGTGGGAGCAGCGTCGGGACCTTGGTCATCAGGCTCGGAATCACTCCTTGTTACCCCGCCCAAAGCAGGACTAGGATGCACAAACCTCAACGCCTTTCGAACTCTCTTCGGCGTAAAGGAAGTCCAGAAAAAAGGACCGTCCTGAGCAGATTCCTCACCACAATAATGTCCTCAGGAAACAGAGCAAGAGGATTGATGAAGGGACGATCGTTCGGCAACCTCCGGAACAATGGGATACAACTCTTTACAACGGACGCTGCGTCTACACGAACGAAGAAGAAAAACTTCTTCCACGAGTTGAAGTTAGAAGTAAACCCCTTAACCACTGACATGAAGTTCCGAGGAACCAGCCTGTACGTGTCTGTATCCTTGATGATCTGTAACCGAAGAAGCGCTTCGAAGTGATCGGCGGTAAGGGAGAGACCATGCTCGTAGCTCAGGATCAGGACTCCAATGAGGTGCTGGATGCCAAGGGGATTCAGTTGGATTATCGCCACCTCGAAACGATCCAACACACAGACGATAATTTCGGGAATCGGGAACCACAAACGACAGCGCACTACGAATGCTTCGTAGCAAGTAAAGTAACCCTCGGGGTGACTACTAGCGCGCTCTCCTTGATGAGGAACCCTGAACTCCACCGCATCCGAAATCTGGTAGAAAGACCGCATGATCTCGAGGAATTCGCTAGTACTCCTACTTGGTGCACCTTCCTCGACCGGACGACGGTTCATAACCGGGAACGATTTCTCTTTGGGAGGCGTGATCGAACCATAACACATCACCCATCATGCCTCGTTCTCGGCCGGGTCTACTGAATGAGGAACGAATTCTATCTTTGGCACACAGAGCTCTTCAGAAACGTTTGCGGGCAAGGACCCTTTCTTCGAACTCCTCTTCTTACTCGACATCTCGTGTTTTCTTTTTTAAGAAGGAAATGATAGAGAGAAAGAAAAAGAAGAAAGAATTTTTCAAGAAACCTCTCTATGAGAATGAATAAGTGTAAAGGTTGTGAAGAAGTTACCTCCCTTCTTATAGGCATGAGAAATTACTATTTACTTGCGGATTTTCGGACACAAACTTCGCCCAAATACACCAATCTTGTCCGAACTCGCCATACCGCACGTTGGAATCTCACTAGAAACCCACGATCCTAAAGAGCTGGGGGGGCTAACTGTTGGGATCGAAAACGGTTATGACGAAGTTAACGTCCAAATCTCCGCAAAATACAAATCAAACGTAAGCCATCGAAAACATACCCAGACCAGTAGTGGATAGGTCCGAGTATGACGATCGAAACACGGACGAACCAAGCTTGGTCATTACGCTACTACCGCATATGCACGCTGTCCGGTTGCAACGTAGCGACCGAGTGTCCGTCCCTCTCGGTCGCTACGTAGCGACCGAGCGTCTGTTCCGCTCGGTCGCTACGTAGCGGCCGAGCGTTCGTCCCGCTCGGTCGCTTCCGATCGATCGTTCCACTCGGTCGCTACCTAGCAACTGAGCTCGAGCCGAAGCTCGGTCGCTACATAGCGACCGAGCGTTCGTTCCGCTCGGTCGCTACGTAGCGACCAAGCTCGAGCCAAAGCTCGGTCGCTACGTTGCGATCAAACGTTCGTTCCGCTCGGTCGCTACGTAGCGACCGAGCGTCTGTTCTGGTCGATCGCTACGTAGCGACCGAGCTCTTCCGAAACATCGATACGACAATTAGTCCATGCATTCTCGTCTACCCTTCGATGCTATCTCCCGAAGACCGTAGCGAACCCATTTCATGTTTCCCGCCTTTCTAAGTCATCGATCAAACTTTACGGTAAAAATGGCGGAAAGATCATTCTTTATCGAAAGAAGCCGTAATAAACGCTTCGAGACAGAAGACGGCCCAAAGGGACCTAAGACATGACTCGAGGCCCAGCTTACGATTTCTTAACTAACAGCCCGTAAGCCGCATGACGGTTTATGCTTGGTTCGCAAGGAAAGATAAATATCAAGTTTCCGCGGATAAATACGAAATTTTGAAGATAATTACGAAGATCGGAAAAAATGGAATATCTCCATTTTTACGCTATGACGGCTTAAGGGCAGAAAAAGAAAAGCGCAAACCGACCTAGGAGCCAGTATATAAGGAGTCCTATGCGAGAAGCATAGGAGGGGAGTTTTACAGAGAAAACTTAGCACTTAGAGCAATTAGGCATATTTCTGTTTTTGTTATTGGAGCTGCGACTCAACTAGGTTATTGCCGTCTTAGGGTTTTAGAACTAGGAATCTCGCCGACAGCTCTCGTAGCCCAGGCTCTTACCTTGTTGTAACGCTCAAACGCGAATTCGGAATAAAATCTACTTTGCTCTCTTTTCGATTTCTTATACTTTATCGTTGTTATTCTTGTGTTCTGATTGCTTGGCGTGTGGTATTAGCAGATATCCGGGACCTCTGGGAAATTAGGGCTTTCCTAGTTTCCTTATTTAAATAGAAATCGACAGTGCGAATTTCGGTTCCCACATGCACTTGCTCAATGGCAATTATACCTCGTGTCCCCTGTATTATTTTAGCACGTAGCGTTTTAATACAGGTACTTTCACATGCTTGGTGTTTTTGTTTGGGACCCCGATATGCCTTAGGCTATACAGGGGTTTTAGGTAGTATTGACAGCATACTCAGGCTTGCGCAGACCCATTCCTACCTAATGTCTCATACCCGTTTTGTTTTTTCGTGGTCATACCACTTGTCAATAAGGGTTGGCCAGGATCGAAGGTCTCTTCGACCTGATCCAGCTCGTTTGCCCCTTTAAGTATTATGGCATTCCTACTACTCTTTTATAGTCGGAACTATTTTATTATATAATCTTTGTCCGGAGACGTTTCAGCATACATAGGAGTAGGAAAACATAATACTTAAATAATAGATAAAATAATTAATAGAAATCATGGTCCGGAGACCGTACAAGATATCAGCTTGCGAGGTACCCTGGTGGTTAGGCCATGTTTTACCTCTTGTTCCTAGGTGATCTGCCGGGTTTGACTTGCTTTTGGGACGAGCGTCCTTGCTGGAGGGTTCCTCCTTCTTCTGCAGAGTTCTGCCTCTTTCTTGGATCTAGGGGCCGTGGTCAAGACTCGTTTCATGCCCCGGCTGTAGAACCTAAATTCTACACAAAGTATTTGGTAGTGATCGGGGTTGATCTAGGGAAGATAAATGATGTGGGCAACGATATCTTTAGAACATAACGATGTTAAATAGTTTCCGGTAGGCGAAAATAGACTTTATTGATAACTGGTATCGAATACAATGAGTCGAACTAGATCAAGATGATACACACGAGTTCGATAAAGAAGGAATTTTAAAATGGGAAGACAATAAGATCGATGTGAATGTAGGGCTCTCTCTCTAGGGTTTTCAATGTGTCCTCTTCCTTTTTTCTTCTCCTTCCTTTATAGCGAGTCGACTTCGAGCTCTCCGTGTCAGTTCCGCGATCTCAGCCTCTTGTTGCGCGATCATTGCGACTTCTTCTTCGAGCTCGATTCTGGTTGTGGGCCTCTGCGACTTATCCTTTGAGCTCGACTCTGGTTGTGGGCCTCTGCGTGTCTCGGCCCATGTCTTTGATCGGGGTCCATTTCGGTCTTGACCAAAATTGGGTCCAACATTTGTCCCCCATCCTTTTTTGATTTGATCGAAAAGGAAAAAGGGCGGTTGTCCATCGGTCTGGACTTTGTGGTTAGGTGGTTGAAATCATTCGGGTTCGGTTTTAATGATCATTTTCGAAAAGAGCCGTTTGTCAGCGTGCTTTCTTTTATTATTATTTTAATCGATAACAGCTACTTTAGTCGCCGCTAGGGCGTAGACTAGGTTATAATTGCCCTTCTCGATAGCGATGATAGGGCCGTTGGGGGGGGGGGGGGGTGGGGCTTATATATACATAGGAGGCTTTCTTTCAGCCTTATCTCCGTTTTCTATCTCAGCCCTCTTTCTCCCTTGCTCTAAGATCTTTTTAGTCGAGATCAAGATGTGTTCGTCTTATCTTTATTGATCCGCCGTGTTTCAGGCTATGGAAGCTAACAATGAGTTCGCGGCGACTTTAGAAAAACACCTACAGGATGTTCCGTGTTCTGACGAACTTAACGAAATAAAGAAGCTTGTTCGTGAGCTGAAGCTCGGTCTTAAGATGGCTCAAGATCGGGAGCGTGCCAACGCCGCCCAACTGGCTGTCGCCGAAAAGCTGGGGAATCAGGCTTCTACACTCGAAGCTCGTCTGCGGGTTGTGAGCAACGAAAGGAGATCTGCCCTTGAGCGAATTTCCGTTCTGGAGGCGAAGGTTGAATCTTCTGCCAACAAGTTTGCTGATGACCTCCGCCGTGCGATCTACGATGCCAAGAAAGTTATGGCGGACAGCTATTTGGAAGTGTTGGTTTCTCTGAAGGAAAAATGGGAGCAAAAGAAGGCGGCGGCTTATAGTGAGGCTCGTCTTCGGGAAGTTGTGGCCAACATAGATCTCTTGAAAGAGATTATGAACAATAATCTCCTGGCTTCGGATGAATTGTTGCGGCTTCAAGCAAAGGAGATCGAGCTCGGGTCCGAAGTTGATGTGATGGCGACCTCGGATTTCTCTATCGAGAAGCTCGACCTGCCCCAGATTTCGGAAGATCTGCCCGAGGATTTCTTTGCTAAGGTTCCTTCTGCAGCGGATGGTGCGGCGAGGTGTTCGGATGACCGGTTTGAGGACGGTGAATTTGACATCGAAGAATAGATTTTTGGAAGTTTTTCTTTTGTTTTTTTTCTTGCTTTTGTTACTTTATTAATATTTCTTTTATTTTAATAAAGAAAGGATCGTGAGTCCCGATTTGTGTGTAGCCACTTTATGTTTCGTGCGAGGCTGACCTTTTGGAGGCATGTGTCGAGTTTTGTAAATACTCTTATCGACAGTTTCGATGTAACAATAGATTTTGTTTATTAGTTTTGTCACGCTTGTTGGCGGAGTTGGCCGCGACCGAGGACTTGATCAGGGTCCTGGTTTTTGGTCAACTGCGAATTTTATGCGATTTCCTGGTACGAGAAATCTGTTGTGCTCAAACGTCCAGGGATTGTATTTGTTAAGATATTGGATGCTGTTTCGTTACAAATTAGTGAAGGAAAACAATTTTTGGTATTATCGAGCTGCTGTTCCTCGGGTGTTGCGGTGTGTCTACTTTGAGTTCTGTTGGTGGGAGGAGACTGAATTCGTGTCGTGAGTTGCCTACGTACCCTCTTCGAGGGATCAAGTCATAACGTAGTTCGATTATTTCCCTGAAGATAGGGTCGGTTGTTCGTTTGTTCGTGTACGTAGGTACGTCTGTTCGTTAGCTTTGGTTGTGATTAAGGTTGTTGTTCGATGTCCTTAAAGCTTGCGAGGTAGCATGTCCTAGAGTTCTTTTGGCTTCCTCTGATAGTTTCGACTCCTTCGTTAGTTTTCTTATTTTCGTTTTAATTGCTAGGTGCATCTCGGCATTCTTCGGCTGAGAGGCCCTTGCAGTCGTGGAAGGTGCAGTATTTGCTGAGGTCGTACATCGACGATTTCTGCGGCGAGTTATTTATTGAGTAGGAGTATTGTCCCTTGGTGGTTGGTTCTTTGGGGGTCGCCGGCTTTTTGATTGCGTTGTTCTTGTTCGCACTGTATTGTTCCTTTAATGCTGCGACCTCCTCTTCGTGGTTGGCGAAGTACGAGGCTCTGTGTAAGGCATCGTCCAGTGATACAGGTGTTCGAACTGCCAGTTCTTCCCTGAATTTGAATGAGAACCAAACTCCATTCTTCAATGCTGCTAGGGCGACGATCTCGTTTGGGTGCGAAATCTTGGCTTTGATTTCTCGGAACTTGTTTATGTATGCTCTTAAAGGTTTGAAAGGTGCTTGTTTGAGATTCCAAAGGTCTGCCTCGGTAACTTTGGTCTCTATGAAGACTGAGCATTGTTTCAGTAATGTTGACACCAACTGGGTGAAGTTGTCAATAGAATTTTGTTCTAGTCCGGCGAACCATTCTAGCGCGGCTCCAGTGAGATTTTCGGCGAAGAAACGGCAGTATCCAGCTTCTTTCTCGTCGTCAGTGAGGTGTGCTCTCGATATCGCTAGGCGGAAGGCTCGCACATGGGCTTTTGGGTCTGTGTTTCCGGCGTACTCGGGGAATTTTAATTTTCCCACGTGATGTAGTCTTAGGCAGGCGATTCTGTTTGTGAACGCGGTCCTTCTTGTTTCTTCAATGGCCATATCGATGTCCGGGGCGGAGCTCGTTGCCATGTGCACGATCACGTGTATTCTTTTGAGCTCGGCGTCGTTCTTTTTAATATAGTTTTGGAAGGTTCCGTTTTCGCTTGGGGTCCCCAAATCTTCCCTTTGAGGATCCACATTGATGGGATCGCGGGGATCGTGTCTTCGGGTTTGTTGATGCGCCTCAGTACATGGATCAGTACATGGAACCAGGCCAGGATGGAGTTCAGGACGATCAGATCATTCCAACCGAGGTTCAGGCAGACGACCGTTCCAGACAGACACACCGAGCCGTGTACCGGATCGACCCGCATGCAGCCGGAAAGGAACTAAGGCTAGAACCACGTCCAGATGACCAAACCGACCGTACCGGAGCCCGTCCTTCCCGACTAACTCGCCAAGCCAAGACTGATGGTCGAGCCAGAACTCACTTGGGTCGAGTGGAAATCGAGACAGACCATAGTCTTTCCCTTTTGGTCCGTCTGATCCGAGCCGAGTGTCCCGACGAGCGTACTGATCAGCCGGCCAGTATGATCAGTTCTTGAACTTTGATGATCAAAATTTCTCTAAGGCACGTATTCTACAACTGTCCAAGGACTTGGGTCGTGCTGGAACCAAGTTCGCGCATGAGCCTTACCCGGCTGACCGTCCGGAACGCGCCACGCCCGTCCTGCTCCTTACCGCGAAGGAACCACTTGGTTCAGACGAAGCTGGACGTTAGCCGAAGAGTCATCTTTGACCTGATCTGGAATTTAAGAGTTTAATACATTGTCTTTCAAAATTCTAGTCAGATTCAATTTACTAGGTCTATCTTTAATACATTCATATGTCTCTTTCTATTCCTCAAGTAGTATAAATATGCAAACACTTCTATCAATAAAATCATTCCATTTTCTTTCAACTTTTTGAGTCTTTACTCTTTGTTCTTTGTTTAGAACTTTTCTAGTTTTCTTGGTGTGGTTAGCTCCAAGCAAACGCCCTTGTCCGTTGGTCTTGTGAGTCATATCAAGCAACGGCTCAAGATTGCCTCTTTGTTGGACCGGTGAGTCACATCCGGCAACAATCTGGTTCGGGAATATCAAAGGCCATTCCGCAACCTTTGTGCGACCGCTCATTCCATCAGTTCTCCTATTGGAGTTCATATCTTTTCACAAATCCGGTCGAGTGATCCTTTTAAGGCGTATCAAAGTGGTATCAGAGCCACTCTTCCGGTATCTCTTTTCATTTCATCTTTCACATCTACCATTTTCTTCATAAAAAAAAAAAATTCTTCTTCTATCTATCTTGAATCCGAGCCCCTCATTACCATCCATTTAAAAAAAAAAAAAGATCTACGATTTATAAAAAAAAGTTTCAAGTTCGATTTGTGGATTGGTGGTGGTAGAGAAAGCCTGCTGGCTGAGGAGAAATCCTGCCTTTGAGGTGGTTAAAACGGATTCCAAAAGCTAAATCTCTTATCTTTCTCTCTTTACAAAAAAAAATATTTTCTTGTTTGCTTGAAGTTTGTCCCTTGGAATTCCTTGATTAGATCTCTTAGAAACTTGAGTATAAGGCTTGTGAGTGATCAACAAAAATCTGAGAGAAACACGTGTGTGGGTGAGATCAAACACTTGAGAGAGTGAGGAATTTTTATCTAAAGTTTTGTGTTTAAGAAGTTTCAGGAACCATGGGAAGTGAAGACGAAAGGAGCCGACCTGGAAACTCAGTGGCCGGTTTATCTAACTTGCTGATGCGAGCCTTGAATGATTCTTTTACTAATCTTATGAATGCAGGTCTTGAGCAGATCCATCTAAGGCTAGATGAGATCCAGAACAGTCAACAGCCGCGTCCTCGAACCAGAGCCAGAAGAGATCGCCCAAGGAGGCCAAACCGGTCTGATGATGAGATCCGAGAGGAGGACTCTCATGAGGACGAGGACCGATCCATAAACCGACCTAGGAGGGGTCACAGAAACCAGGAACCAGGTGATGCCAATCCTTTTGCTAGAAATGAACGTGCTAATGATAGCTTAAGTGGATTGAAACTAAAAATCCCACCTTTTGAGGGTAAAAATGATCCTGATGTTTTTCTTGAATGGGAAAGAAAAATTGAACATGTCTTTGATTGTCAAAACTTTTCTGAACTTAAGAAAGTTAGACTAGCTGTTACTGAATTTTCTGGCTATGCTATTAATTGGTATGATCAAGTTGTGACCCACATGAGGAGAACAGGTGAGAGACCGATTGAGACATGGGATGAGTTTTTTATGCTGATGAGGAGACGATTTGTTCATGCTCATTATCACCGAGACCTCCACCAGAAACTCCGACGCTTACTTCAAGGCATTAAGTCCGTGGAAGACTACCACCAGGAGATGGAAACTTTGATGATCAAGGCCGATGTAGACGAGCCCATGGACGCCACTATGGCTAGGTTCCTTTCTGGCCTTAACCGAGACATCCAAGATCGCATGGAGCTTCAAGAGTATTGAACCGTGGAGCAAATGTTGCACAAAGCCATCCTAATCGAACAACAGGTCAAAAGAAAGAGCTACTCAAAGCCGGTCTTTGCTCCTAAACCATCTTTTAATCCTAAGCCAAGTTATCAAGACAAAGGTAAGTCATCTGCCACAACAAATACAGATTTAAAGACTGATGCTCCTGCTCGTCTTGACAAAGGAAAAACTATTGAGAATCCTAGCCGTGCAAGAGACATCAGATGCTTCAAGTGTCAAGGCCTAGGACACTATGCCAACAAATGTCCGAACCAAAGATTAATGATTCTCATGGAGAATGGAGAGGTTGAGTCCGAGGACGAGCAAGAGAACAAGGAGGATCTTGGTCCTATCTTTGATGAGGAAGAGGAGTCCTTTGACTACCCACATCATGGACAATTGCTTGTTGCGAGGAAGGCTTGGAACGATCCCATCTTCGATGAGACGGACGGTCATGCGAACGGCCACACGGACGATGACCTTGGCCCGGTCTTCGACATTGATTCTGAGCCGATCTTTGATGAGAAGGATTGCTTTGACTATCCAGCTCACGGACCACTACTGGTCACTAGACGTTCCTTGAGTGTTCAGCCCAAAACCAATGAAAAAGAACAAAGGGAGAATCTCTTTCATTCTCGTTGTTTAATCTCTGAAAAAGTTTGTTCTTTGATCATTGATGGTGGGAGTTGTACTAATGTTGCTAGTGATACTCTTGTCAGGAAGCTAGGGCTAGCTACTCGACCTCTTTCATGTCCTTTCAGGTTGGAATGGCTCAATGAAACCGGTGAACAGTATGCCAAGGAACAAGTCACGATCCCTCTTACCATTGGACGATATGAGGATGAGGTTATTTGCAACGTTCTTCCTATGGACGCTTGTCACATCCTTCTAGGCCGTCCATGGCAGTTTGATAAGAGAGCCGTGCATGATGGCTTCACAAACTGACACTCCTTTGACCACAAAGGAAAGAATATCACGCTGGTGCCCTTGTCTCCATTAGAGGTTCACCAAGATCAGGTCCAACTCAAGAAGAACCGTGACCAGGAGCCTAAGCCGGATGAGCCTAAGTAATCTCAACGAAACTCCAACTTCTTCATAAAACAAAGTCAGGTTAAGAGGTCTCTTTAATCCCAAAAGCCATTTCTTTTACTTGTGTATAATGAATCTATTATGGCTTCACCTTCTTCTGACCTTGCACCGGAGATTCCGAGTGAGTTGCTAGATATTTTGCAGGACTTTTCTGATGTTTTTCCAGTTGAGAATCCTAAGGGATTGCCACCAGTTCGAGGCATAGAACATCAGATCGATTTTGTCCCGGGAGCCTCTCTACCGAACCGGCTAGCCTATCGAACCAACCCAGTTGAGACCAAGGAACTTCAGAAGCAGATTAGTGATCTTCTGGAGAAAGGACACATCAGGGAGAGCCTTAGCCCTTGTGCCGTGCCTGTCCTCCTAGTGCCCAAAAAGGACGGATCTTGGCGCATGTGTGTGGACTGTCGTGCCATCAACAACATTACGGTAAAGTATAGGCATCCCATTCCTAGGCTTGATGACATGCTAGATGAGTTGCATGGTTCATCAGTTTTCTCTAAGATTGATTTAAAAAGTGGCTATCACCAAATTAGAATGAAAGAAGGTGATGAGTGGAAAACTGCATTTAAAACGAAACTAGGATTGTATGAGTGGCTTGTCATGCCATTTGGTCTTACTAATGCACCTAGCACTTTTATGCGTTTGATGAATCATATCTTGAGGTCTTTCATTGGTCATTTCGTGGTTGTTTACTTTGATGATATTCTCATATACAGCAAGAATCTTGATGATCATAAAATACACTTGAAATCTGTTCTTGATGTTCTACGGAAAGAAAAACTTTTTGCAAATCTTGAAAAATGCTCTTTTGGAACAGATCACGTGGTGTTCTTAGGCTTTGTTGTAGGTGCTGATGGACTTAGAGTAGATGAGGAAAAGATCAAAGCCATCCGAGATTGGCCGAGTCCAACGACCGTGGGCGAAGTAAGAAGTTTCCATGGCCTAGCCGGCTTCTACAGACGGTTCGTCCAGGATTTCAGTATCATAGCCGCTCCGCTTACTGAGGTGATCAAGAAGAACGTGGGGTTCAAGTGGGAACAAGCCCAAGAAGAGGCATTCCAGATTCTAAAAGGGAAGTTACCTCATGCTCCTTTGCTTACACTCCCTGATTTCTCTAAGACTTTTGAGATCGAATGTGATGCTTCGGGTATTGGTATTGGTGCTGTTCTCATGCAGGATAGGAAACCCATTGCTTACTTCAGTGAGAAACTTGGAGGAGCCACGCTCAACTACCCCACTTATGACCAGGAGTTGTATGCTTTGGTGAGGGCTCTTCAGACATGGCAGCATTATCTTTGGCCAAAAGAGTTTGTGATCCACACGGATCATCATTCCTTGAAACACCTTAAGGGCCAGCAGAAGCTGAACAAGAGACATGCCCGTTGGGTCGAGTTCATTGAGACCTTTCCTTATGTGATCAAATACAAACAAGGTAAGGACAATGTGGTGGCTGATGCCTTGTCCAGGAGGTATGTTCTTCTTTCAGCTCTTGAAACAAAGTTGCTTGGTTTCGAATTTATCAAAAATCTGTATGCAACTGATTTGGATTTCAAAGAAGTGTTCATAAAGTGTTCCAAAACGGCCTATGGAAAGTACTATCAAGCCTCTGGATTTTTATTCTTTGATAACCGTTTGTGTGTGCCCCAATGTTCTTTGAGGGAGTTGTTTCTCAGGGAAGCTCATGGAGGAGGCCTTATCGGACACTTTGGAGTCAAGAAAACGCACAAGGTGGTGAATGAGCACTTCTATTGGCCAAGCTTGATGAAGGATGTGGAACAGATCTGTGGCCGATGTGTGGTTTGCAAGAAAGCCAAGTTTAAATCCAAAAACCAAGGTTTGTATTCTGCTCTTCCCATTCCTTCTCATCCTTGGGTAGACATATCTATGGACTTTGTGCTTGGATTGCCTAGGTCTAAATCTGGTCGAGACTCTATCTTTGTTGTGGTCGATAGATTCTCTAAAATGGCTCATTTCATACCTTTTCATAAGACTGATGATGCTGTGCAAGTTGCTGATCTATTCTTTAGGGAAATTGTTAGATTGCACGGAATGCCTAAGACTATTTTTTCTGATCGTGATGCTAAGTTCCTTAGTTATTTCTGGAAAACGTTATGGTCTAAGCCAGGAACTAGATTGATGTTTTCCACCACTTGTCATCCTCAAACTGATGGACAAACTGAAGTTGTGAACCGGACCTTGTCTGCATTGCTTAGGTCATTGGTTAAGAAAAATCTTAGACTTTGGGAAGAATGTTTGCCTCATGTTGAATTCGCTTACAATCATTCATTGCATTCTTCTACTAAATTCTCTCCTTTTAAGGTTGTTTATGGTTTCAATCCCTTATCTCCACTTGATCTTTTGCCTTTGCCTTTGAGTGAAAGAGTTAGTACAGATGGCAAGAGGAAAGCTGATACAATCAAGAAGTTTCATGAGACAGTTCGTGCAAACATTGAAGCCAAGACCGAGGTGTACACAAGGAAGGCAAACAAGAAGAAAAAGAAGGTCATTTTTGAGGAGGGTGATCTTGTTTGGGTTCATCTTAGGAAGGAACGATTCCCGGAAGAAAGAAAGTCCAAACTCATGCCAAGGGTCGATGGTCCTTTTCAGATTCTTAAGAAAATCCATGACAATGCTTATCAGCTTGACTTGCAAGGTAAGTTTGACATTTCCTCAAGCTTTAATGTTTCTGATTTATCTCCTTTTCTTGCAGATGATCCAGATTTGTGGACAAATCCTTTTCAAGAGGGAGGGAATGATGCGCCTCAGTACATGGATCAGTACATGGAACCAGGCCAGGATGGAGTTCAGGACGATCAGATCATTCCAACAGAGGTTCAGGCAGACGACCGTTCCAGACAGACACACCGAGCCGTGTACCGGATCGACCCGCATGCAGCCGGAAAGGAACTAAGGCTAGAACCACGTCCAGATGACCAAACCGACTGTACCGGAGCCCGTCCTTCCCGACCAACTCGCCAAGCCAAGACTGATGGTCGAGCCAGAACTCACTTGGGTCGAGTGGAAATCGAGACAGACCATAGTCTTTCCCTTTTGGTCCGTCTGATCCGAGCCAAGTGTCCCGATGAGCGTACTGATGGATCAGCCGGCCAGTATGATCAGTTCTTGAACTTTTATGATCAAAATTTCTCTAAGGCACGGATTCTACAACTGTCCAAGGACTTGGGTCGTGCTGGAACCAAGTTGGCGCATGAGCCTTACCCGGCTGACCGTCCGGAACGCACCACGCCCGTCCTGCTCCTTACCGCGAAGGAACCACTTGGTTCAGACGAACCTGGACGTTAGCCGAAGAGTCATCTTTGACCAGACCTGGAATTTAAGAGTTTAATACATTGTCTTTCAAAATTCTAGTCAGATTCGATTTACTAAGTCTATCTTTAATACATTCATATGTCTCTTTCTATTCCTCAAGTAGTATAAATATGCAAACAGTTCTATCAGTAAAATCATTCCATTTTCTTTCAACTTTTTAAAACTTTACTCTTTGTTCTTTGTTTAGAACTTTTCTAGTTTTCTTGGTGTGGTTAGCTCCAAGCAAACGCCCTTGTCCGTTGGTCTTGTGAGTCATATCAAGCAACGGCTTAAGATTGCCTCTTTGTTGGACCGGTGAGTCACATCCGGCAACAATCTGGTTTGGGAATATCAAAGGCCATTCCGCAACCTTTGTGCGACCCCTCATTCCATCAGTTCTCCTCTTGGAGTTTATATTTTTTCACAAATCCGGTCGAGTGTTCCTTTTAAGGCGTATCACTTGTTCCGCTAGGTTGTCGAGCGCTGCCTGATGGAAGGTCCTCATCGCAGATGGAGTTCGATTTTCGGGGACAGAATTGTTCAGATGTGAAGCCCGCGTCCTTGGCTCTCCTTGCCTTTCTGTTGATCTGTTATGGAATTGGATCGGGGTGCTTCGTGGTCGTTGGAGTTCGGTTTCGATTTCGTCCAACCCACTTTAGGTTAAACTTCGGTGGGCGATGCCCTGCGGTTGGGACCGTTCCAAATTCTCTCCCGTGTATCGTCCGGATCGGACGCTTGGGATTTCTGGAGTGCCGAACAGTCTGGTACTCTGTACGTTGGACGTCGCCCTTAATGGGTCGAGGGGTGCTCGGTTTCTTTTTCGAGCATTCACGGCTCGATATTCTCCGAGTTACTTTTCAGCTTGATCTAGCCTATTAGCAAGGACTTGGTTGGTTGTCCTTTGACCTCGAATCTCGTCGATTAGGGTTGTCATCATTCCTCGGAGTTCGGTCAGATCCCCTCGGGTTTGGGCTAGATGAGTTGGCGAAATCGGTCTGGATTGAGATCGAGTTGGATCATCGGAGGGTGATCTGTTTCCGGGACGGTACCAAACCCGAACTCCAGTTTGCTCCGGAATTGTCGTCTGGTTGATCGGAGTAGATCGATCTTAACTCGAAGTTCCGATCGGAGGGATTCGTTGCGTCGGGGCTGTTCTGGTCGCACCAGTGGTTCCCTTTAACCCCCGCCGAGCTCCAATTAGCTCCGAAATTGTCGTCTGGTTGATCGGAGTAGATTGATCTTGACTCGAAATTCCGATCAGAGGGATTCGTTGCGTCGGGGCTGTTCTGGTGGCACCAGTGGTTCCTGTTGATCCAACCGGGGTTACTCTGGCCGGCGAGTTGGACCCGACAGGGTCGATGTCGTTGATTCCCGAAGGAGTGGTTCCTGTCGTCTGGTTGGGATCCATAGTCCCGCTTAGGAAACTTAGATCGGTTTCTTAGCAAAGACGTTTTTTCGTTTATCTTCCCCACAGTCGGCGCCAAAATGTAGAACCTAAATTCTACCCAAAGTATTTGATAGTGATCGGGGTTAATCTAGGGAAGATAAATGATGTGGGCAACGATATCTTTAGAACACAATGATGTTAAATAGTTTCCGGTAGGCAAAATAGACTTTATTGATAACTGGAATCGAATACAATGAGTTGAACTAGATCGAGATGATACACACGAGTTCGATAAAGAAGGAATTTAAAAATGGGAAGACAATAAGATCGATGTGAATGTAGGGCTCTCTCTCTAGGGTTTTCAATGTGTCCTCTTCCTTGTTTCTTCTCCTTCCTTTATAGCGAGTCGACTTTGAGCTCTCCATGTCAGTTCCGCGATCTCAGCTTCTTGTTGCGCGATCATTGCGACTTCTTGTTCGAGCTCGATTCTGGTTGTGGGCCTCTGCGACTTCTCCTTCGAGCTCGACTCTGGTTGTGGGCCTCTGCGTGTCTCAGCCCATGTCGTTGATCGGGGCCCATTTCGGTCTTGACCAAAATTGGGTCCAACACCGGCCTTTAGTGTTCGGGGACCACCGTTTCCTGCTGATGAAGGTTTTAAGCACCTCCATGAAACGTGTAGTCACATTCATCCATTGGAGCGACCAGGTTTGGAGGTCTCCTGTCTGGCTAAGTGTCTCCATCCTGCGCCTGCAAGGTGTCCTTTGCTCTGGATCCGTCCGATGTATTCTCTGAGGAGGTCTCCTTGAAGTGCTCGTGCCCCACTTGCTTATCCGCGAGACCACTGGCTGATGCCTGTTAAGGTTCTTGGTGATCTTGTCTATGTGAGGCGGGGGACTAGGATCCGGCGAGGACCAGGTCCTGCAAGCGGATGCAACTTTGAAGGGCTTCGGAGGAGACCATGCGGAGCGGTCGACATAGGTTCTCTGGGGATCCCTCGGGTTCTTAGACTGACTCAGGGTCCCCAATTACCTGTATCGTTGACCTCTGATCCCTGGGTTTGCGGGGTCCGAGGTCTTCTCTGTAATTGCTATAAGACCTTGGTCTTCCCCTTCAGGGTGGTCTGGTAGCAGGATCAAGAGCTCTCCTGATCTCCCTTAATTATTCTGATGCTCCAGGGTGTAGGGAACTTCACCATCTGATGAAGGGTTGAAGGGACTGCTCCCATGTCGTGAATCCAAGGTCGTCCTAAGATCACATTATATGCCGATTGGCAATCTACAACCAGGAATTTGGTGGACATGTTGACTCCTTCAGCATACACTGGGAGGATTACCTCTCCGGCGGTTTGCTTGACCTCGCCACTGAATCCGATGAGTGGGGTTACCTTGCGCGTCTGGATGCTCTCTTCCAGCCCTAGATCTTGCTACGCCATCTGGAATATAATGTTGCTGGAGCTGCCGTTGTCTACTAGTATTCTTTTCACCAAGAAGTTTACTACAGTGAGAGAGATAACTAGGGCATCATGGTGGGGAGCTAGGATCTTCTCTTGCTCCTTATCTGTGACGCTTATCTCGTCGCTGCCTAGAAGTAGGCGCTTTGGTTGGGTTGTTTCATGACCATGCTTAGCGTTACGGGTGCTTTTCTTTGCGGCTGCGTGGCTCACTCCACTTACTTCCGAACCTTCGGATATGACATGGATCACCCGGTCTTGGCGAGGTGGTGAAGCTGGTGCAAATCCTTTAGATTTCCCTGCTATCTCTTTGCTGAGGTGGGCCTTGGCTTTCTCTGAGAGGAATTCTCGGGGATGCCTCATTTGGAGTAGTTCGTTTACCTCGATCTTCAGGCGATGCAATCTTCGGTTTTGTGGCCATGATCACAATGGAAGTCGCACCAAAGTTCCGGGTTCCGGAACGAGTCAGGTGCTTTTATCTTTGGAGGCAACTTAACCTGTTGGCCCATCTGTCTCAATGTGTTGACTAGCTCTGGTGTTGATATTGAGAGATGGGAGATATCGGGCCAGGTAGATACCGACATCCCTTCTTCCTTCTCCTGCGGCCGATACTGGAACCTGCCCCTGTTCCTACTACCAGAGTCTTTGGATCCTTTTTGGGAAGATCTTTCATCTCGGTCTCCTCGATCTAATAGGGCTGACCTTTGGTCCTGCTTTGGCTGAGACTTGGCATGGTTAGCGACATCTTCCTCCCACTTCACCTGCGCCCAGGCTCGAGACAACACGTCTTCCATGGTCTTGCAAGGATACATGGTCATCTCTTTGTATAGCCCCCATCTGGAAGTAGACCTCTCTTGAAGGCAGAGAACGCAGTAGGGATGCTGCATTCAGGGACCGTCACTTTCTCTTGGTTGAAGAGGGCTATGTAGTCTCGCAGGGATTCCACTCGATGCTGGAGGATCTCGTAGAGGCCATCTGAAGTCTTCTCCAGGCTCCTACTGCTTGTGAATTGCTCCACGAATTTGTCGCTCAGGCCTGCAAAGGAAGATATGGACCTGGTAGGGAGATTGATGTACCATTGCAAGGCAGGTCCGATCAGAGAGGAACCGAACCCTTTGCACATAGTGTCTTCGCGGGATTCCTTATGGAGTGCAACCGCCAGCATCCTTTGCTTGTATTGTACGATGTGATCGCCGGGGTCGCCAGTATCGTCATACATCTTGATGTTGGGGAAGGAGAACTTTCTAGGCATCTCAACCGTGGCAATCTCTTCCACAAAAGGTGTATCCGCATAGGAATCAGGGTTACTCCTCCGGATTGGGGGAGCTACTCCTGGTAGGCGTTCTACCATGGACTGCATGGCGTCGAATTTCTTAGAGAAGATCTACTCCAACTGGGCAGTTATGGAGGATTCTGTCGCTGCAGCCCTCTCGAGTGCTTCTTTCTCGGGCTCCGGCTCGATCATCGCTCTCTTCCAGGTCGTGAATTTGAGGATTCTTCTCCCCTCCCCCTTCTCCTTTTCCCTCTCCACTGGGTCCCTTCCGAGTTTGCTTCACTATTCCCGATGTAGGAAGTGTACGGTGTACCTTCTTTTGAGTTGGGAGTGGTTCAGGTTTCACATGGGCCCGAACTCGAGTATTGAAAAAGACTTCTTGTGCCTGTCGCGTTGAGGGCTTTGGTTCTGGTATCGGAAGGACAGTGTTCTTCGAATGAAGCTGGTTTAGCTTCTAGGAGCTTTGCTTCAGCTGGTTGGAGTGGCTCATCAATTTCCTCCTTCAGACTCTGACTTCTGAAGGAGAGGTCGGGTTGGTTTTTCTTCGGTAG